>NW_019384345.1:385245-609372 GCF_000671375.1 Centruroides sculpturatus
AAATCACTAAGTTCTGTACAATCTATTAGATTTATTTTATATAAAAAAATCAAGTACTGTCAATCTGATTTAATGTTTAAAAGATTTATGTATGATATTATTCATGCTGGGATTGGATAAGTTACTTTTTCTATGTCAGATGAGCTATCGTTTTTGCAATTGTAGGATGCCACATGCCCTACCAGAATTAATTTGTCATAAGACTACATTATAAAATTCAATAATTTTACAATAAATCCAACAAAGTTTTTCATTTTTCTTTATTTATTTGATTTTAGTAATATGTAGAATCATCAATTTTGTTGAAGTGTTAAGTTGATAATACAATATCCTTACTTTTTAAGAGGAAAATATATTCAATGATTTATAATGTATATAAAAACAATATGAAATAGTATACTTATTTATAGTTAAAGCTTTAAAATTATGAGGCTTGAATTTAATCTTACAAAAAAGGAAGGTAAAAATTATGAGAATTTTATCCTTTAATTAGCATTTCAAAAATATCAGCAAAGAACTATTTATTTTTTTTTATAGCGAAAGTACTAAGACAGAGAAAATGTTAATTTCGTTTATTCTTTCAGCAGACCTGTAACTGTAACTCTAATGAGAAAATTTGCTTGTATTTAATCCAAGTTGTTAAATTGCTTATCTTCAATCTTTAAGTTTAATGATTCATTATCATTGTAAAACTAGCTTACATCAGAATATATTTCTGTTTATTTCAAATGTGGAAAACTTTTTAAATATTTAAAATTTTTCTTTTTTTTTTCTTTTTTAATTCGTCTTAGAATAATTCTCTTGTTTACAATATTGCGGCAAGCAAATTTTTCTCCATATTAATGTTCAAGGAGTATTTTGCCCATTTTAATATTTTTTATTCATTTTAAATGAACCGATTTCTCTATAGAATTTAAGATGAAACTTAATTCTAATGTTATAAAGTTAAATCTAAATTGTACATGAAGCTTCAATTTATTTTTGGTTTTTTTAAATATAGAATTTATTATTTTCTCTATATGAATTGTAAATATTCTAATTAATAAGTTTAATGTATAAATTTAAAATTAATTGATATGTTATACAACTAAAATAATTGTTCGTTCACATATAATATTTTTATTTAAAAGGTTAAGCCGGATAAAGTAAAAAAAAAACTCGAAATACGAGAAGAAGAAATCCTATATAGTATATATTTAAGGCGAAGCATCCGAAACACGCGTTTTTTCATAATTTTCTCGGCTTTCTAACTTCCAAATTGTAAAGAAAGTTAAACTTAATGATTTGTGTGCTAGTAAAATTCGATAGTCCATATCTTAGTATGGACCTCCCCGTTGGGCCACCCTATGGCAGAAAATTAACTCTAAAGTAACAGGGTCGTTGAAATGAAGAATGTCCTGATAAATTGTTGGTAGCCCTGCTCCACATCCCATTACAACTGTCTCGTAAACATTCGCTTTTCCGGTCTTACATTGCTACATTTAGCTTCTGCTATATAAATTTTTACCCGAAAGCGTAATGCATTTCTCTTTCGGGTTATGATAATTATCGATATTTATTATGCCTCATACCTTTTCCTCGAACTTAGATATCTTCAGTAGCAGTAGCATGTCCGTGATTGCTTACAGCTTGCTTATACAGAACTAATCATTTTTAATTGTAGAAAGTGGAAATGTATATATGTAAAATATTAAACTAATGAAAGTAAAATGTAGTAATTATAATCAATGATCTTGTATATAAACTCTTATTTATTTATAAATTATAAATAATGAAAGAATAAATGTTATTATTTTACTGCATGTTTCTAATACGTTGAGAGTGTTTTACTACAACACTCATGCTTACTTTTTGTTTTTATAGAAGTCATATGCATGTTTATACAGTATCCTACACCTGACATACCCATCTGTTAGTGCCGTGATGTATTTGAAGATGCAGAGATCCGCAGATAAACTTTCTGTTAATGGATGAAGACGTCAGACTTCTGCTCTTGGATACTTTTGACGATTAATATCAATGTAATAAATATTTATGGTTAAAGTTAATCTTTAAATATTTTTATTACTTAAATTCATAGATGCAAGAGTAGAATATTAACTCTAAAAATATTTTTTTTATTACGAAATTTCAACATAAATAAATGTTTATTGAAAGTAATTATATTTTGCATACATGATTATAATTATTTAATACATTTTATAAATAGTTATTTATTACAGGTATAACATATGTTACGCTAATTATAAGTTTATTGTAGTTATAAAAGATTTTATTTAATTATCTGATGGGAATTTTTATGCTAAATACCTCCTTTGAAAGAAACTATATTTAATAAGAAAGTACAGTTTTAAAAAATGACAAGGCTGTCTTCTATTAATGCAGAATGAGGTGGAAGAGTGGATCAAAGTTTGAGAAGCTTGAAAAAGAAGGTCGGAGACCTCCCCATCAATAAAGAAGCTCTTGAGTGTCGTCTTGCTTCCGGTGGTTTGACATCATTACATCGAGGCGGTCAAAAATCATTAAGGTCGACCATCTTTCATTTTACTGTCTGCCTTCCAGACAACTTGTGCACTTTATGAACATCTTTCACTAAATTCTTATATCAATTTTAGTGCATACATTATAATATGTCTTTCTGCTGTGATTGATAACTCGGTATTTTTTGCATCATGTATTTAGTAAAATATTAAATATGCAGTGATTACAAATAAAAGTTTCGTAATAAAATAGAATATAAATTGAATCGTGTTCGTTAAATTATGTTTTTACACGTAGGTATAAATGTATTTAATAGCTAATCTTAATTTTTTTATGTTTCAAATTCAAAAATATTTCAAAGCGTTTTTTATCATTATGAGGAAATTTTGTAATGCCCTACCGTATAGGATTTTTTTTAGAAAGTAACTTAACATAATTTTTATTGTTATTTAATGTTAACCACAAATGGTACTGGTATATCAAGCACCAATACATTTGAGAGAAGACATCTTTTATCTAAATTAGAATCAAATCTTGGAAATCTCTTCGAAATTTAAGTCTTTGTATATTCTAAGACTCTTTTAAAAAAACAGTAAACTATTTTAATTACAAAATTCAAATGCCAAAGATGTTAGCCCGCTTTCTATTTATAGTTTACTTGTAAAGATAATAAAAGTTCAGAAGAAGCCGAATTTCAAGAATTAAGAAACTCGTACAAGAAATATTTTCTGTATACCTAATTCCTTCAACATCGGCGAAAATAGTGGAATTTCGAGAAACCAAGGATTGACTTCCGAGAAATAGAAACAATCTCAGGACAGTTAAAATAACGACTTGACTCCAACTAGGAAAAAGAAACGACGTGCAAATTGTTCGGTATCTTCACCGAATCCTCGTATCACCGTTCTTTAGTGTCACGTGCAATTTAGAGTGCCCCTTGATGAGAACAGTGCAAGACGTTGTTCCTCTTCGAGGGTAGAATTGGATAAGAAGAGCCGAAAAGAAACAGTGTTTCTTTTAACAAACACAAATGATCCTAATAAGAATCGTCTAACGATTTTACCACATTCTTATATACTTGACATTAAAATTTATAACGTATCAGAACGAATCTTTCACAGTTTTCGACAAAGAGTTTTAGTCTCTTATAACTTAGTTTCAGTTTAAGTTATAATCAATAATTCTACTGGTTCCTGAAAGAGTCGAAAAGCTAAAATTCTGAAAATATTTTAGAAACTGGATGGAAAAGTAAGCTTCCAAATTACATATACCATAATAATATATTATAATTTAAGCAGAATAATAGAATTATTTTAAAGATTAAAAGTTATTTCGGTAAAAATATTGAAATTTAAGCGAAATGTAGCGTTTGATTAAATTTCGAAACAAATTTATTTGTATTTGATGAAATATAGCGTAGTTACTACATAAATTTCACATAGGCCTATTCTAATATATGAAAGTTTATCTACAGAAAAATTTTTATTAAAATTTAATTATTAAAACAATATTTTCATAGCGAAGGTATGACCAACGTGGCCTTAGCGCTAGGTGCTAATTAATCGAAGACACGAATACTTTTTAAATTATATTTATTAAATCAATAATAATTATATATAATTGGAGAAAAATAACTTAAGACTTGGTACATAGGTCAATACATATATATGAATACGAGTATTTATTAAGTTGCTTTTTACTTTTTGTCATAAGAGCCAAATGTCTCTACGACGCTGTTAGATTTAAAACAAGTATGAAAATATCTGATATTATTGTTCGTGATAAGAATAAAAAACTTCAAATTTTAGTTTAAAATAAAATAAATCTATTAAAATTGTCATTATATAGAAATATTTCAAATTATGTTTCAGAGCATTGTTATAAAATTGTAGGCCTAAATTAAACTGCGATCATAAATTAATAAAATTTACATTTTTGTAGTAAAAATGCTAATGAAAAGAGTGAAATTTGTTAAAACAGTTTTAAGGAAATTGAAAATTAAACTGGAAATAAAAAAAATGACTGCAGATTAAAGAAACAGAACTGTGAGTTACATATTAATACCATTTCGATAAGATATATTTTGTTATAACTTAAATAAAGTTTCTAAGAAATTTGAACAATCATCACGTTTTATCACTAAAAATAAAAGAAGTTTGAAGATAAAACATTACTGTAATTCCGTATTATCAAAATTTAGTTATAAACAATGCTTGAATTGGAGAGGAATGCGAAGAACGTCTACTACAATATATATTAACTTTAGCGGTTATAAAATTATTGAAAACCCTGATATAAGTGAAAATAAAAAATTAAACAACAATACTTCATTTAAAAAAGGTGTAAGGTAACAATTGTCCTGGAGGCGCGTATACTTAACGACCGGAACATTCCTCGTGAATACATCTCTAACAGGCAAACATAGATTTTAAGAAAATATTAAGTGATGTAAAACAAGATTTTTAAAACGTAAATAAATAATATAGTGTTGACATTATATTAATAAGCGAGTCTACTTTATTTTAAACATTGATGAAAAAATGTGAATAAATTAAATACCTTTCTAAAATCTAGTTTTTGAGGGAATTCTTAGCAAAATTTATTAAAATATTAACACAGAAATATTTAAAATAAATTGACAATATGGTCGTATTTTTAAATATAAAAATATTTTAATAACTCGAAATGCTTTTTTTTAAACAGAAGAAAATAAAATCATTAAATTTTTGTCAAAATATTAATTTATTTTTTGAGAATTTCAAATAACACGATAAATATTTTTTTGCATTAATATAACTATAATAAGCGATTCCTTTCAATTCTGTCTACAGATGTAGGCTAATATTTATATGGATTATACAAGTAATAACATCTATTCAGTAGAACGCCTACTCTTAATATTCTCAACTTCTCATTCGGATGAACATACGTGATATAAACCTATAGGCCTACAGCATCAATATTTTATTTTAAGATAATCAGTTAATCAATAAAATATTAATTTTTACATTGTATGTGAATAGCGCAAAATGAAAAACAATATTAATATAGAGAATATTTATTATTGTTATATGTGTGACAAACACAAAGACAATATTTTATTCCTTTCATTAAGAGTGTCATGGGAATTTTTGCCATAAACTTAAGATTTATAGTGATAACATGTATAAAAAAACGTCATTGAAGTTAATACATTTCGTTCGCATTTTTTAGATTAATAAAATCTGTGGCATTAATGTAATTCCCCTCTATCTTTCCCTTGACTTATAATTACTAAAATGTAATAGCATCAATGCCCCTATACCTATAGAGGAATTTCTGCTAAATTTCAAAACTTTTGATCCATAAAGTCCTGAAATATATGCGTATTACAAGCCAACACATACACACACACCAACTATACGTACAGAATTTTGCTCACTTTTTTTGTTTCGAAATTAGGGAACCTTAAAATGTTGAGAAATTCAAAAAATCCGCAGGAGGTTCAAAATTTGATCGATTACAATACTTTTCCTCTCTTCTATAATAACCGGAAAAGTAGTACAAATTGAGTGTTACATGAATTTATTTATAAATAAAATTATAAGTTTAAACTCTCAGGCTTAAATGATAAAAGTTCTTCATATTTAAGGAATGACACGACATAGAACTTATCGCACGAATCATTGTGAAATCATAAATTTTCATCTATTGAAAATAAATACAGTACTATTGTTATATAACGTTCGTACTACTGTTACGATTAGCGTGCCACGTTCTCGCCTGATATGCTAATGAATGTTTATTTATCATTTAAAATACAAAAATTTGAATGATTTTAAAAATTTCATATTTACTTTATTGTAGTTTGAATTATAACAATAAAATATATTACAAAAATATGTTTATATAATTTATTAGGAATTTAATTGATAATTCAAAACATTAGATATCTTTTTATTTTTCCTTTGTCTAGTGTTTTGAATAATCAGTTGATTTTCTAATATATTCTACTTATAAATCTTATAATAATATTCTAATTTGCGTTATAACTATGTATAATGCATAATAAACATTAAAAAAATTATTTAAAAAACAATAAAATCAAAACATTTTATTGCATAAGTTTTAGATTAATTACATTGATTTAGTTTATTTTGTTTATGAATTTACGTTTATTCCTTTTATTCAATTTTGTACTTTAAGTTCAACTTCAACAATTAAACTTACTTTTCTTCAGAATTAAATTTATTTAAATCTTTTAAAACTGAAAATCATACACCAATTAAATTTTTATTTCAACCATTATTAATTTCAATTATTACTTAGCAATTTATATTTTTATGCAAATAATTATAAAATATTTTAAAGAAATATGTGCAAAAAATCAACAATAAAAAGTATTTACACTCTTAAGAGAAAATTGTGTAAGTTGTTATATAAAAATAAAAGATGTTTAATACCGATAATTCTTTAAAGATTACAACAATTTTACAAAACAATAGGCTTTAGTCAACGTAATTTGAATGGGGATAATGCAAAATAGCATTTCTTTATTTTAAAGTTTAAATTTTATGAGTAATGGAAGAAAATGTTTTGGTTTTAATTTGAAAAGTCGATTAAACACATTTTTATTTAATTAATTACCACGCTATAAAAAATATTAGAGTAATATTTATAAGTATTTATTTTGAAAATCTGAATGACAAAATATTAAAGTTTATTTTTTAAAATGTTTTAAAAAATTTAAATTTTTAATGTGTTTTATTCCAAATTGCATTCATATTTTAATTGCTTACACTATTTTTTTTATTCTTATGATCTTAGATTAATTAAAAAGAAAATATCGAAAAGTAATGCTTAAATTATTTTAAAACGTGCATGATACGTTAAAGTTAAGACTTGTAAATTAGATAAAGCTATGCTTAACCGCCTAATGTTAACTTTATCCAAGTCACAAGTGGATAAAGCTGGCGTTATCCAAAAACGGATAAATGAATCAAAAACAAAACTTAAAATTCGGGTTTTATCCGAATAATGTGGAATGATAGACTCTTGTTATTTGGATAGCACTGGATATTGCTTTTTAGAGAATAAGCGTTTTGTTTTTAACCATTACGTGGAAATTGGGAACAGAGCGAATATCGTCAGACTTCAAGCAAATTGGCAATATGGAGACGATTTTTTAATTTGATGATTTTTCATATCTATGATAAGCTTCTTAAAAATTACTTTTAAAGTTTATGATTACATTACATTAATAAATATAATTAAAGACAACGCAAAAATAGGTATTTTAAAGTCCTTTCGAACACACACAAGATTATGTGAAACCACATTTTTTTGAGGATAATTGCCTCAAAAAATGCAAAAACATTAAAAACTTTACCAGAATTTTTTTCCCTTTCACTTGTATTTATTACTCAGATTGACACCTGCTATACGTCATTTAAAATTTATGTAATATACGTATTGGTTTTCTTTAAATCAAAGTACTTATTATTTTAAGGCTTAATTCAACATTTTTACCTTTAAAATTGCAATTTTTTTTAAAGTTAATCTGGCAATATTTTGGTGAAATAACTAATAAAATTTATTTTTTTTAATCTCGTTTTTTAATGTAATATAGAAATTTCGATTAATTTGAAAAACAAAATTCGTTCTTTATTCATCCAACTTTTGGAAAGATCTCAGATTATCTGGCTAAAATCGAACTCTAAATTTNTGCTTGTATTTAATCCAAGTTGTTAAATTGCTTATCTTCAATCTTTAAGTTTAATGATTCATTATCATTGTAAAACTAGCTTACATCAGAATATATTTCTGTTTATTTCAAATGTGGAAAACTTTTTAAATATTTAAAATTTTTCTTTTTTTTTTCTTTTTTAATTCGTCTTAGAATAATTCTCTTGTTTACAATATTGCGGCAAGCAAATTTTTCTCCATATTAATGTTCAAGGAGTATTTTGCCCATTTTAATATTTTTTATTCATTTTAAATGAACCGATTTCTCTATAGAATTTAAGATGAAACTTAATTCTAATGTTATAAAGTTAAATCTAAATTGTACATGAAGCTTCAATTTATTTTTGGTTTTTTTAAATATAGAATTTATTATTTTCTCTATATGAATTGTAAATATTCTAATTAATAAGTTTAATGTATAAATTTAAAATTAATTGATATGTTATACAACTAAAATAATTGTTCGTTCACATATAATATTTTTATTTAAAAGGTTAAGCCGGATAAAGTAAAAAAAAACTCGAAATACGAGAAGAAGAAATCCTATATAGTATATATTTAAGGCGAAGCATCCGAAACACGCGTTTTTTCATAATTTTCTCGGCTTTCTAACTTCCAAATTGTAAAGAAAGTTAAACTTAATGATTTGTGTGCTAGTAAAATTCGATAGTCCATATCTTAGTATGGACCTCCCCGTTGGGCCACCCTATGGCAGAAAATTAACTCTAAAGTAACAGGGTCGTTGAAATGAAGAATGTCCTGATAAATTGTTGGTAGCCCTGCTCCACATCCCATTACAACTGTCTCGTAAACATTCGCTTTTCCGGTCTTACATTGCTACATTTAGCTTCTGCTATATAAATTTTTACCCGAAAGCGTAATGCATTTCTCTTTCGGGTTATGATAATTATCGATATTTATTATGCCTCATACCTTTTCCTCGAACTTAGATATCTTCAGTAGCAGTAGCATGTCCGTGATTGCTTACAGCTTGCTTATACAGAACTAATCATTTTTAATTGTAGAAAGTGGAAATGTATATATGTAAAATATTAAACTAATGAAAGTAAAATGTAGTAATTATAATCAATGATCTTGTATATAAACTCTTATTTATTTATAAATTATAAATAATGAAAGAATAAATGTTATTATTTTACTGCATGTTTCTAATACGTTGAGAGTGTTTTACTACAACACTCATGCTTACTTTTTGTTTTTATAGAAGTCATATGCATGTTTATACAGTATCCTACACCTGACATACCCATCTGTTAGTGCCGTGATGTATTTGAAGATGCAGAGATCCGCAGATAAACTTTCTGTTAATGGATGAAGACGTCAGACTTCTGCTCTTGGATACTTTTGACGATTAATATCAATGTAATAAATATTTATGGTTAAAGTTAATCTTTAAATATTTTTATTACTTAAATTCATAGATGCAAGAGTAGAATATTAACTCTAAAAATATTTTTTTTATTAAGAAATTTCAACATAAATAAATGTTTATTGAAAGTGATTATATTTTGCATACATGATTATAATTATTTAATACATTTTATAAATAGTTATTTATTATAGGTATAGAATATGTTACGCTAATTATAAGTTTATTGTAGTTATAAAAGATTTTATTTAATTATCTGATGGGAATTTTTATGCTAAATATCTCCTTTGAAAGAAACTATATTTAATAAGAAAGTACAGTTTTAAAAAATGACAAGGCTGTCTTCTATTAATGCAGAATGAGGTGGAAGAGTGGATCAAAGTTTGAGAAGCTTGAAAAAGAAGGTCGGAGACCTCCCCATCAATAAAGAAGCTCTTGAGTGTCGTCTTGCTTCCGGTGGTTTGACATCATTACATCGAGGCGGTCAAAAATCATTAAGGTCGACCATCTTTCATTTTACTGTCTGCCTTCCAGACAACTTGTGCACTTTATGAACATCTTTCACTAAATTCTTATATCAATTTTAGTGCATACATTATAATATGTCTTTCTGCTGTGATTGATAACTCGGTATTTTTTGCATCATGTATTTAGTAAAATATTAAATATGCAGTGATTACAAATAAAAGTTTCGTAATAAAATAGAATATAAATTGAATCGTGTTCGTTAAATTATGTTTTTACACGTAGGTATAAATGTATTTAATAGCTAATCTTAATTTTTTTATGTTTCAAATTCAAAAATATTTCAAAGCGTTTTTTATCATTATGAGGAAATTTTGTAATGCCCTACCGTATAGGATTTTTTTTAGAAAGTAACTTAACATAATTTTTATTGTTATTTAATGTTAACCACAAATGGTACTGGTATATCAAGCACCAATACATTTGAGAGAAGACATCTTTTATCTAAATTAGAATCAAATCTTGGAAATCTCTTCGAAATTTAAGTCTTTGTATATTCTAAGACTCTTTTAAAAAAACAGTAAACTATTTTAATTACAAAATTCAAATGCCAAAGATGTTAGCCCGCTTTCTATTTATAGTTTACTTGTAAAGATAATAAAAGTTCAGAAGAAGCCGAATTTCAAGAATTAAGAAACTCGTACAAGAAATATTTTCTGTATACCTAATTCCTTCAACATCGGCGAAAATAGTGGAATTTCGAGAAACCAAGGATTGACTTCCGAGAAATAGAAACAATCTCAGGACAGTTAAAATAACGACTTGACTCCAACTAGGAAAAAGAAACGACGTGCAAATTGTTCGGTATCTTCACCGAATCCTCGTATCACCGTTCTTTAGTGTCACGTGCAATTTAGAGTGCCCCTTGATGAGAACAGTGCAAGACGTTGTTCCTCTTCGAGGGTAGAATTGGATAAGAAGAGCCGAAAAGAAACAGTGTTTCTTTTAACAAACACAAATGATCCTAATAAGAATCGTCTAACGATTTTACCACATTCTTATATACTTGACATTAAAATTTATAACGTATCAGAACGAATCTTTCACAGTTTTCGACAAAGAGTTTTAGTCTCTTATAACTTAGTTTCAGTTTAAGTTATAATCAATAATTCTACTGGTTCCTGAAAGAGTCGAAAAGCTAAAATTCTGAAAATATTTTAGAAACTGGATGGAAAAGTAAGCTTCCAAATTACATATACCATAATAATATATTATAATTTAAGCAGAATAATAGAATTATTTTAAAGATTAAAAGTTATTTCGGTAAAAATATTGAAATTTAAGCGAAATGTAGCGTTTGATTAAATTTCGAAACAAATTTATTTGTATTTGATGAAATATAGCGTAGTTACTACATAAATTTCACATAGGCCTATTCTAATATATGAAAGTTTATCTACAGAAAAATTTTTATTAAAATTTAATTATTAAAACAATATTTTCATAGCGAAGGTATGACCAACGTGGCCTTAGCGCTAGGTGCTAATTAATCGAAGACACGAATACTTTTTAAATTATATTTATTAAATCAATAATAATTATATATAATTGGAGAAAAATAACTTAAGACTTGGTACATAGGTCAATACATATATATGAATACGAGTATTTATTAAGTTGCTTTTTACTTTTTGTCATAAGAGCCAAATGTCTCTACGACGCTGTTAGATTTAAAACAAGTATGAAAATATCTGATATTATTGTTCGTGATAAGAATAAAAAACTTCAAATTTTAGTTTAAAATAAAATAAATCTATTAAAATTGTCATTATATAGAAATATTTCAAATTATGTTTCAGAGCATTGTTATAAAATTGTAGGCCTAAATTAAACTGCGATCATAAATTAATAAAATTTACATTTTTGTAGTAAAAATGCTAATGAAAAGAGTGAAATTTGTTAAAACAGTTTTAAGGAAATTGAAAATTAAACTGGAAATAAAAAAAATGACTGCAGATTAAAGAAACAGAACTGTGAGTTACATATTAATACCATTTCGATAAGATATATTTTGTTATAACTTAAATAAAGTTTCTAAGAAATTTGAACAATCATCACGTTTTATCACTAAAAATAAAAGAAGTTTGAAGATAAAACATTACTGTAATTCCGTATTATCAAAATTTAGTTATAAACAATGCTTGAATTGGAGAGGAATGCGAAGAACGTCTACTACAATATATATTAACTTTAGCGGTTATAAAATTATTGAAAACCCTGATATAAGTGAAAATAAAAAATTAAACAACAATACTTCATTTAAAAAAGGTGTAAGGTAACAATTGTCCTGGAGGCGCGTATACTTAACGACCGGAACATTCCTCGTGAATACATCTCTAACAGGCAAACATAGATTTTAAGAAAATATTAAGTGATGTAAAACAAGATTTTTAAAACGTAAATAAATAATATAGTGTTGACATTATATTAATAAGCGAGTCTACTTTATTTTAAACATTGATGAAAAAATGTGAATAAATTAAATACCTTTCTAAAATCTAGTTTTTGAGGGAATTCTTAGCAAAATTTATTAAAATATTAACACAGAAATATTTAAAATAAATTGACAATATGGTCGTATTTTTAAATATAAAAATATTTTAATAACTCGAAATGCTTTTTTTTAAACAGAAGAAAATAAAATCATTAAATTTTTGTCAAAATATTAATTTATTTTTTGAGAATTTCAAATAACACGATAAATATTTTTTTGCATTAATATAACTATAATAAGCGATTCCTTTCAATTCTGTCTACAGATGTAGGCTAATATTTATATGGATTATACAAGTAATAACATCTATTCAGTAGAACGCCTACTCTTAATATTCTCAACTTCTCATTCGGATGAACATACGTGATATAAACCTATAGGCCTACAGCATCAATATTTTATTTTAAGATAATCAGTTAATCAATAAAATATTAATTTTTACATTGTATGTGAATAGCGCAAAATGAAAAACAATATTAATATAGAGAATATTTATTATTGTTATATGTGTGACAAACACAAAGACAATATTTTATTCCTTTCATTAAGAGTGTCATGGGAATTTTTGCCATAAACTTAAGATTTATAGTGATAACATGTATAAAAAAACGTCATTGAAGTTAATACATTTCGTTCGCATTTTTTAGATTAATAAAATCTGTGGCATTAATGTAATTCCCCTCTATCTTTCCCTTGACTTATAATTACTAAAATGTAATAGCATCAATGCCCCTATACCTATAGAGGAATTTCTGCTAAATTTCAAAACTTTTGATCCATAAAGTCCTGAAATATATGCGTATTACAAGCCAACACATACACACACACCAACTATACGTACAGAATTTTGCTCACTTTTTTTGTTTCGAAATTAGGGAACCTTAAAATGTTGAGAAATTCAAAAAATCCGCAGGAGGTTCAAAATTTGATCGATTACAATACTTTTCCTCTCTTCTATAATAACCGGAAAAGTAGTACAAATTGAGTGTTACATGAATTTATTTATAAATAAAATTATAAGTTTAAACTCTCAGGCTTAAATGATAAAAGTTCTTCATATTTAAGGAATGACACGACATAGAACTTATCGCACGAATCATTGTGAAATCATAAATTTTCATCTATTGAAAATAAATACAGTACTATTGTTATATAACGTTCGTACTACTGTTACGATTAGCGTGCCACGTTCTCGCCTGATATGCTAATGAATGTTTATTTATCATTTAAAATACAAAAATTTGAATGATTTTAAAAATTTCATATTTACTTTATTGTAGTTTGAATTATAACAATAAAATATATTACAAAAATATGTTTATATAATTTATTAGGAATTTAATTGATAATTCAAAACATTAGATATCTTTTTATTTTTCCTTTGTCTAGTGTTTTGAATAATCAGTTGATTTTCTAATATATTCTACTTATAAATCTTATAATAATATTCTAATTTGCGTTATAACTATGTATAATGCATAATAAACATTAAAAAAATTATTTAAAAAACAATAAAATCAAAACATTTTATTGCATAAGTTTTAGATTAATTACATTGATTTAGTTTATTTTGTTTATGAATTTACGTTTATTCCTTTTATTCAATTTTGTACTTTAAGTTCAACTTCAACAATTAAACTTACTTTTCTTCAGAATTAAATTTATTTAAATCTTTTAAAACTGAAAATCATACACCAATTAAATTTTTATTTCAACCATTATTAATTTCAATTATTACTTAGCAATTTATATTTTTATGCAAATAATTATAAAATATTTTAAAGAAATATGTGCAAAAAATCAACAATAAAAAGTATTTACACTCTTAAGAGAAAATGGTGTAAGTTGTTATATAAAAATAAAAGATGTTTAATACCGATAATTCTTTAAAGATTACAACAATTTTACAAAACAATAGGCTTTAGTCAACGTAATTTGAATGGGGATAATGCAAAATAGCATTTCTTTATTTTAAAGTTTAAATTTTATGAGTAATGGAAGAAAATGTTTTGGTTTTAATTTGAAAAGTCGATTAAACACATTTTTATTTAATTAATTACCACGCTATAAAAAAATATTAGAGTNTCATTTATTAAATATTATATTAACTAAAATAACCGTTTTATAAATTAATAATAGTTTAAAAGTAATAATAATAATAATAGTTTAAAACAAGTTTATTTATTTTACAAATCGGTTATTTATTTTAACAAGTAATTATTAAATAAAGAATAATATTATTTAGTGAAAATACAGTATACACATATTTAAACTGATATTATATAGATATAAAACATTTTATAAATTAATTTTATTATTATTTTTAAATAGAAATTTTCTATGAAATTTATTTTATATTACTTTTTGTTAGAATGAAGGATTTGAAAAATATATAATGCATTGTATTGAATTTATACTATTGAAATAAGAATTTTAAACCTATTAATACAGTTTTGTGTTTATTATATTATTTATTTTACAATTTCATGTTTATTAAATTACATAACTGATAATTAAAAAAAACTTGATAAAATATGATCTAACGTAATTTGCTCAAAATTTATAAAAGTAGATAAATTTCTTAATTATATAGGCCTATATAAATATATTAACAAATGCAAAATGACTAAAAATTCCCAAACAATTGATGTAAAAATTAATTACAATGCAAAAAATGAATAATATTGAAATTTTCAAATAGTTACTATTTATTCTAATTATTCTAAAGCAAAATCGAAAAAAATAACCATTGCAATGTTTATTCTTAATATTTCACTTTGATTGTAATAGGATATCCATATAATATGACAGTTTATAATTGCATTTTTTGTTTATAAATAAAATATAAAAGATCATATAACATATTTTCTTCTTATACAGCATTATCCAAATTTCTGAATTAAAGTACAGTATTAGTTTTGTTGAATGTTTAGTCGTAATTCAACTGTTTTAAATAAACATTAAAAGTAAATTATTATATTATATTCATTAAGATTAAATTAACTACATTTATAGAGTTTTACATAAAATAGTATTTGCAATATTTATCATTTAAACAGTCTTACAAACAACGCGACAATATTCATTTGTATCATATTGCATCTGTACGAATTCATGAAATTCTTTCTTCTATACGGTATTTTAAAATGTTCAATTTTTTCAATTTATTCTCAAATTGTTAACATTTTTATGACACATAATGACAATTTTATGAAATAAATCCAGTTTCCTGAAAACACTAAAATAGAACTTAATGCTCGAATTTAAATAAAAAACTAAAAATTGAAACAATTTTAGATATTTCATAATTATTTATTTAATTTCCAGAGAAATTTTAACTGTTATTGTGTTTATATTTATAAGCTTATCATAAGATCGGGTTTATTTATTTATTTCAATGTTAATAGCAAAGTCAGGAAGACTATAAATGCCACACCCAGTAATTGCTCCTAATAATGCCACCTCCGGATTATTTTTTGAGTTATTACAATTAGCATATAAGAAAATTTAATAATTCACTTTTTAAAATATTAATTAAGCAATGTTCTTACTACTAAAATTCATAAATAAATTGCTATTAATGTTAAGAATATTTATTTAGTGAATATTTTAAAATGATTAATTATACGGCTGTTTTTATTTTGTTTATTAATAAATAAAGAAATAAAAAAGCTAAACATTTTTAAAGTAAAGTTTCATAACTAAATAAAAACAACAATTTGAATATTTTTATGCAAATTGTATTTTATCTAATATATATTTACAATTTCAGGAATATAATAAAACGGTAATCTTTAATCTCTGATTTTCAAAATTATATTAAAATATAAAGCACCAAATCTATACAATTTTGAAGGAAAAAAAGTTTTTAATTGAATGTTTTGGTTAAAAATATTAAAGTAATACAGTTTCGTTCAGTGAATTCAAGACATAGAAAATCCTTTGAGTGCCAGAAAAGTAATGCTTCATTAACAACATCACTAGAAATCAGATACCAGAAACGGAATCACGAAAAATGATTGCTTTCGTTCTTATTCTGTTTCTGTTTTATATTCACTATACCAGAAATTGAGCACAGAATTTCAACGATAGTCCATGGACAACAACAGAAATAGGCCTAATAATGACGATACTTTGGTAATGTTGCATATCTTTTTAATGTGAGATTTTTTTACTTATCAAGGAAAAGTTAAAAATCAGTCGTAAACGAATTCGTTTATTCTCTTCTTTAGCCATATAATTTGAAAACTTTAAGCTGTTGAATAATGTCTCCAACAATTAAAAAAACTCCTTCACTATACGTACTATCACTCTTCAATTGGTGTAATGTTAAAATGGAATCTATAATGTAATGAAAATGTAGAAACGCTTTCAACTCTCTTTTCTGTTCGAAATCCATTTAATTTTAAATTTTTAACAAGAAATGACATCACATTTCTGTTTATAAAATATTTTCTAGCAATGTGAAAACCAAACTTAAGGGATTCTTATAACTTAGCAGCATAAGGGATCCAAATACGATCCGATTCAAAGTCTTGTTAATTTTCAAAAATAATTTGAATTAGCTATTCTTTGCTAATCCCCCATCCATACTATCCTACATGAGTTAAGTTTGCTTGTATTACTTTTAATACGAGCAAATTTGACTCATTCCTTAAGGGACATAAGAAATAGTGCTAATTATACACTATAAAGATGCCTTAAAAATTGATTCCTAACTGCAGAGAGATTTGCAATTTTAAGCTAACCATTTAGAATAGTTTTTATTCTTTAAAATCTTATAATAAATATAACTAGTATTATAATAACAAGTGTAATTTAAATACAACTTATAGATAAATCTCGAATTACTATTTTTAGCAATATAGGTTTGATTTATTAACTGCTTTGAAATATTCATTAAAATGTAGGCGAATTAAATAGAATCAAGAAAAAGAAATTCATATTCATAAGTCTTCTGATTGAGGTTGATCGAAAGAAGACAAATAGACACGATCGGATTTCACGACATAAATAGTGCAATTAAAAGTTGGGAGTATAAGCAGATTGTGTCCTAGTTGAACATCATCAACAAAGGATCCGTCAGCAGTAAGTTTGTATGGCTAGTGAAGGGATCCGATAGCCTTGAGCCATTCCGGGTGAGTAAGACGGGTTCCACGGTCTAGCATATTTAGTCCCGTCATCCTCTTTGTTTTTCCGTCAAGATAAGACATGTACAGAGGAGGTCTTTGGTCGTAAAAGCCGTATAGCGGCCAGTTTAGTTTCGATTTCCAAATCACGTTTAGAAGATCTCGGCATCATAAATTTGACTGGATTTTCTGCGTTCACTTCTTTTTACGAGCTCTTTAAGGACTCGTTACGTATCCTCCTAACAATCAAACTGGTTGAGTCGGTCTAGTCAAGGTGTGAACAGTCGGACGATTTTCTATTTGTAGCAAAACTGAGCTTGCTACCCAACCACCCACGTCGTGTCCGTATAATCGTCTGACTTTAATGGTGCCATCAAAAACCTTGCCTGCTATCGGTCGGTTTAATGGGCCTCTCATTCTCTTTCTGCCTTACCTTCTGGGATGCCGCTGGGTGCACGCGATCTGAATCTGCGATCTACTGAACGTATTCGTTAGTCCTGATCTTATAGGAATTCTTTATAATGCTATAGTTGAAATATTTATTTTGTTCGTGTTCTTTAGTTTAGCTAGGAATAATCTTTATATAAATTAAAATTCATTAAAAGCTTCTTAAACTCCTATTCAGAAAAAAGCCATAAAAGGTCTTCGTAAATTGTATTTACGAAGCTGTTTTTAACATTTTATATCCGAATTTAGAACAAATAGTTTTTATCTAACAGAGAGACTTCGTATGATTGTTTACTGGTAAGCATATAGATTCTATTTACTTTAATTGAAATTTAATCGCTTTTTATAGAAGATAAATTAAAATCTTAATTTCATAAACATTAACCTATATTATTTATACCGTATTAAAGACTTAAACAAGTTTATAAGGCCTAATATTAAATTTTTAAGAAAATCTAGGAATGGTTTTAACTTTATGTTTATTTATATTTTTAAATGATAAATAAGTAATGAATGCATATCGAATCAATTTTATCTTTTCAAAATATTAAAAAATTGCTCAAAAATTGTGATTTGAAATACAGAATCAAGAAAAATTTTATCATAAAGTCATCGCTTATTTGGTTTTCTCTTAAGCTGAAATTATATGAATATTTGCAGGCCTATAGGCAAATATATGTAATTTATAGTAAATGTTTACTTAAAAAATGAGATCTTAGTTAATACAAAAATATAAAATATTAGGAGAATCTATCTTAAAATGCTTTAAATGTAAATAAAATTTTAACTAGTTTCATAACATAGTTTTTATTATACATTAGTTTACATTAAACATAATGTAAATGAAACAGTTTTCTAGAATTTTGCTGATGCCTATTGATAAAATAAGTTTCTTAAATTAAGAATAAACTAATTACCAAATAATTTGTTAATGATATGGCATTAATTTATGTTCTTTTTCAGTTATTTGTATAAATTAGTCTCAGAATGTCACCGAGAGTAAGCCGACAAACAGCACTCAATGAAAAACAATAAAACCTTTAGAACTTGAATAAACAACCATCAAATTTGATAAAGAAAATTTTAGTTTAGAAATGTGGCATGCATTCTGATCAAATTCACACTTTCTAAAAAAGTATAAAACTGAAAATTGAATCTCGAACTCAGAATATAAAGATCGTATATCATAGCGCTAGCCATAGTAAATCTTTAGAGTTAGATCAGTCCTTACTTAAGAAGTGTCTTCACGTGATGTCCATGACTTATACTATATATCAGGTTTGCAAAAGGAAACGATGCCACGGAAAAACGACGTAGGTGGTCTTCATACCAGAGACGCCAAAAGAGCGCGGTGGTGAACAGCAAACTGGACACTTTATCTCTAGGGAGAGCAAAGGGGCTGGAAATATTACGCACTAGCTGTTACGTTCTGATCAAGTAGAACACAACCGCAGCACTTAATGAGAGAGTTCCTCCAGTTCACTAAACCTCCGATCTAATATAAAAATTCTGTTAACCAAATTTGAGAACAACTCATTGCTGATAATCTAGAACGTATAAATATCTTGCCCTTGTTGAATATGTATGTGTGTTATCTTTAATGCCATTTTTAATGTTTTAATTTTTAGATTTATAAGCTTGATAACGTCTTATAGGCCACTGTGTTGTTTTTATAACGATTAACGAAAAGCAAAATGTATTTTAATTATTGATAATTGTGTTAAATTTATATTTTTAAGGAAAATATAGCAAACGTTCTTTCTTGATCGGGGAAATTATTATTATTATTACTTTTCAATCAAACAATAATTTATAAACCAATTATTAGACACAGATTGAATACAGTTTTAAGATTCGACTCATATTTTAATACAATATTTATAATATAAGCCTAATAAAATTGCATTTTTATACTTAATTCAAAACATAGTTTAATTATTGTTATTATTTTTTTTGTTGCACTTATAGAAATATTTTGAACAAAATAGATTCATTCTTTCATTTTAAAGGCATTTTAATATGTTTTAATATATTAATTTAATTTTAAATCTTCATAAATTAGTAACAGCGTTGTATTTCTTTGTTTTTGCTTTTTATCTAAATATCTAGGCCTACACGTTTTCAATATCAAATCGTTCCATATAACTTATAATAAAATTATATAGAAAATGAAAGAATATGTGACGAGTGAAAAGAATAAACATTCTCGAATAAGCTTTTATGATATTAAAAATGTATCTGAATTGAAAAACAAATTGATTTTTACTGTATAGTTAATTAGTAAATAATTATTCTAATCTATTGAATACCTCTACAATTTTTTTTATATGTATTAATTGAAAACGATTTTATATTAATAGTTACTTTATTTCTTCTTACTTACAAGTGAAAAAACTTTAATTGCTCGATTATCTAAACATTTTATCAAGTATATTTCGTTTTTAAAATTCGAAGATAATTATATTTTAAATATAACAAGTTTATCGATTAAAAAAATAAAAAATTACATTATGTTGCAAGTAATAAAACTTTAAATTACGATATATTGCAGAAGTTTATGGTTAAAATCGCATTAATTGAAATATACGTCTTAATTTTAAAGCATTTATCTCTAAATTGCAGTTATTTTCTCTATGTTAATTTTTTCCTTAACATTTGGTAAGCTTAAGTAAGAAATATGAAAATGATACCAAAGGAAACCTTCCGACAATCATTCAGATTCTGGTATTAGAGTACAAAACATACTAAATATTTTGAATAAAATTTAATTTGGATAAATAAATCTTTATTAAATTACGAAGAAATGAAATTATCTATAAACTGATACATGCAGATATTAAGAAAAGTATAGAATCTTAAATAAAACAGCGATAACTCCTATCTAAAACTAAAAATATTAAGTCATGATTAGTATTTCTAACTGTTCAACGGAGATTATATTTTGTGAAAATTTTTAACAATAACGATTAAATAATTATAAAGTTTAAATTTAAAATAATTTTACAAACTTTTCTGTATAGGCCTATANGT
Organism: Centruroides sculpturatus; assembly: GCF_000671375.1. NCBI lineage: Eukaryota > Metazoa > Arthropoda > Arachnida > Scorpiones > Buthidae > Centruroides > Centruroides sculpturatus. The sequence goes on from NW_019384345.1 coordinate 406,466, forward strand.
TTAAACAATTTGAATTTCACGCAGATTTTAATAAGAAACGTATATTAAAATTATCAAAATTATTCAATTAACTAACAATACATGTAAATTTACATTTAGATAATAAAAATTTTAAATTTTCAGTTAAAAGAAACTCAATATTTTCTATATAAAGTCTAATTACTTTTGAAGATTACAAATGAGTTTATTATTCCAACGATTTTCTCAATTTGTTATTCATCTTGTAGGCAATATTTTTACAGAATTACGAAATTTAATTCGTTAAAAGATCGGGCGCCTGAATTCCTGAAAGATTAATATCGCCATATCTCTAAAACTGTGATTGGTAGTTGGAACATTAGATTGTTTCCCTTCTAAAACAAAATAAATTGACCATTGGAATATACAATATGACTTTACATTGAGTGTAATTTATAAGTATCTACTCTCTTGTAATTTATACTAAAAATATTGAAACGACATCATTTTTCACTAGGTTACTACTCTACTTCCTTTCGAGGAAAAGTCATTTACATAAACTATTGATCTTTTTCAAATCTTTTTTTTAAAAAAAAAACATGCTATTTTCTTTTAGATTTTAATTTTCAGTATTCATTTAAACTGAATAAAAAAGAAATGTTTAAAATTAAATTCGAAAAAAACAGTATTATTAAATAGGTTTTAAGAAACTGTAAGAATAAAGTGAAATAAGTCTTATACAGTACTATACTGTATAGATAAAGTTTTTTTTTACTGTTTAAACTTTTTATTTTTTCATAAATTATATGCTAATTTAAGTTTACTTTAAGCAAAGTATATACTTGAATTTCATTAAAAAAATTAGTAGTTTATGTATTTATTAATCTATTATATTCATATATTTTTAAAAAATTCTTTGATTTTTCATTACTTGATTCTGCATTTAATGAGTGTTTTTTTTAAATTTTATTAACAATAATTTTTAAATGTTTTACATTTTCTATTAATACATTATCTCGAAGAAATTCTTAAAATTGCATATAATTTTAACAAAGATACATACCTATAAAATAATATTTACAATTTAAATAAAAATAACAAAAAAAAAAATTGATTGCTACAATTTGCAATTGTAAACATGATTTATGTAGCATTTAAGTTCTATTTTTTAAGTAAAGATACACTTTTAAATAAATAAACAAATTTATTTTGTATTTAAACATATAAATAAATAGCACTATCGGTTACATCTTGGCAAACTATTGCTAGTATATATTATCATATAGGCCTAACACAAATAAAAAAAGAATTATTCTTACATTAGCAGTAAAAACTCGAGTCTCCTTGCATTTATCATCATTAAAACAACACTGTTGCAACATTAATATCTGTAGCTTTTGATACGATTAGAAATAAAAATAGTTAACCTCTTTTTCATAGTTTAATTTGACAATTTGCTGCTAGATGTCAAGTTGAATGCATTTATGTGGAGCGGCAAAAGCATACCGTGTCGCAGAAAGACGCCGCTTTGCATTGCTTTGTACACATTAAGTCATAAAAATAGAATTTGTTTATTTCTTCTTTACTTTCCCATAACTGTTTTTATTAACGATATACAAGGAGTCGTTAACAAAAAATAAATAAAGTGGTTATTCTTATTTGAATTAACTTACGCTTTAGATTATCTAAACTTAATCGTCTACGAATGAATACTTATCAGTAGCCTATATAAATATTGGACATGTAAATACGATAATAAAAAAATATATATATAAAATCTATTTTTCAAATTAAATATTTGAATAAAATATGCAAGAAGGAAGTATAGAGAATATTTTTTTTTTCCTTTCTTTTTATCTTTATAAATAATTCAAGCATTTAAAGATATCACATTTACTTTGTTTTTTTTTATGCAAACTGATTTTTGTGATCAAGTTTCTCTTCGAAGATAATTACAAGCGGTTATACTTTATACATATATATTAGAATATTATTCAGATTACCATAAAGATAATTATTATCAAGACGAATGAAAATGTTATCAGATAATTTTATTTTTTAAGATTTTTTTATATACAATGTACTGTACTCGGTGTCTCTTAAGTAGACCTATTTTAAGTGAAACGTTTAATGTATTCCGATGCGCATATTTATTTTCGAGTAGGTGCGAGCCGTAGAAAAAGACGTGAGAAGAGCAAATCATCGCTTTGTCTTGCATATATTCCCATGCAACACCTGCCCATCGCCGGCGTTTTAGATGTCACAGGTATTTATAGACTGTACAGTTTCGCTGTTGACATCCAAAAGTGGCAAAATAAGTGTGTCAAAACGTGATGGTTACCAACAGATGCAAAGCATACTTCGGTTTGTTAAAGATTTTATTTTTTCTTTTACTAAATCAATCCGTTTTAAACTGTTTTACGGAAATTATGCATCGGTTATTGTATACGAGTTTTCTTAAAATATTTTCAATAAAACTCTTCATTACGTATTTAATGTTTAACTCGATTACTGACATTTAGAATTAGATTCGATTCCAAAATTTAACGTGAATATTTAGAAATCGTATATTCTTACTTGTCATATTTACATAACATATTTAAATTTAGAAGTGAGACTGTACAGATAATATTACGAAAGAACATTTATTAATTTTTGTTTTGATGGCACAACTTAGCTCAAAAGTTCCGAGCTAGAAAGATTAAAAGAAAAACATAACAGAGCTTAAAATTATTTTGAATGGGGAAATATTATATTTATAAATTTGTAAAATTTATTTTTTATGTTAAAAAAATAGAATAAATTAATGATTAATAATCGACAAAGTTAAACGACGTATATATATTTTATATTAAAATTTTACAAAGCTTTAAACTATAACTTACTTCTTTCAATTCAATTAATTATATAACGATAATTATCCTAAGGTACTTCGGACTGCTAAGATAAAACGAATTTTCTCCATAAATTCCAATGGCCTATTTTTATTTTTCGTTTACTTTATCTACTAAACACGACAGCTGCAAAAAATCATGAAAAATTTTCTACTAAGAAACAAAAACTAATCAACTATTCAAAACTGCCATCCAAGAGGTGGTCTACGATGTTGTTTAAGCACTGCTTACTGGATTATCATTGTTAAGTGGTAAAATAAAACAAGAGGATAAGAGAATGTGCATCTTCCGCCAATTATCTCTTTCTTGTCATCTACCGCATCCTCTTAGGCTACTCACCGCCACAAAGAAACACCTGTCAATTAACGAACCATTTAATTCTTTTTTTTTTTACTTGCCTCCGAGCAATCATTCTGCATGACGAACAGTTTCGAGAAATATCCTCGATTCACTTAATGTAGTTATACATCTAAGCGTAAATTTAAAGTGAGTTTCTGCACATATGCATCTCGGATTCTTGGAATATTTGATTTTCTAGAAACGGAAAGACAGATGCTGGTTGTCGTGATAAAAAGTCATGAACCTCGTCGAAAATCTATCGACAAGACTTTCACATTTTGGCAATTAGACTACCACGTAACGTGTAGCGGTCGCCAATACAGCATATGTTTTACCCCCCACAAAGATCCATGACTTTGTAAAGGAATGAAGTTATTCCTTTACAATGACTAAATTAATTGTCTCGAAGGGATACTTTCAAATTAACACGCCTCTATATTAAATTTTTTCTTAAATTTATAAACGTTTTATGTATATTAAACGAGAATAAACTAATAAAGACAACGTTATGTTTCCCCCTCCTACAATATAAAAAATGATGCACCTTGCATGGAATTTCTAGCATTTTCGATCGGATAGATACGTTATCAACTATCAGATGATTTATTTTCTTAGATAAAATAAAATTGTTAACTAGTATTTTTGAAGTCCTTTGTGTGAAAAAATTTCCTGTTTATTTTTAAGACATATTGATCAAACCGATAGTTCAGAACATTCTTTACATAAACATTCGATTATTCATTTTTGATAGAATGCCAAAAATATCACATTTACATCAAATAAAATAGTCTCCGGCATCGAAATGCCGTAAAATATTTATAAAATGTCAATAATATAGCCTAGTCTACAAAATTTTAAAGTATTAGAACAATTGCCGTAAACTACAAACAAGCGTAAAATTATACTATATTTTTCGATTTCTGTATAAATTTACTGCCGTTTTTATGAATTTAAATAGCAAAATCAACCATAATGGTTATTAAAAAGACATAATATATTATCTAAAACTAACGTTTATGCTACGAATGCTTTGAAATATAATATGAATGTATAATAAGATAAAGATGTTAAGCACGCATCGTCGAGAGTTTTCACAGCCCACACGAATATTAAGACGATTACAACAACACGAATATTAAGTATGAATTTTATAAGAATAAATAAAATATTATACAGTCAAACCTTTGAACAACGGCCGCTGAGAACATAAATAATGGCCGTTGTTTAGAGGTTATTTCATTTACACTCTTGTTCCTGTAAAGTGGCTGCTGTTTAAAGGTGGTCGTTATTGAAGGTTTGATTGTATTATTATAGATTCATTAAATTCAGAATGATTTGCGAATCACTCGAAAACTTATCAATGAAACGTGTTCAACTAGACTTATATATGGCTTTAAAAATTTCAAACCGGTTAAAAAATAACGAGTTTATCATCTAACTTCTACGGATGCATTCTTCTTATTTGTAAGTAAATACTGTGAATCTAGATAAAAATACTGTTTAAGTAATAAAATATAGTAAACTTTGTACTGTATTGTATATACACTAATAATCCTGATTATAATATTAAGGCTATTCGGATTAATGAAATTAACATTTATAAAAATTTTAGTTAAATTTTCGAAGGAAAAATAGAATGGATTTATTAAGAATTAATACCAAATTATTAGACAATAATGTATTTTTATAACAAAAATTATATATATATATATATGTATCTTGGGGCAGAGATGAGCCCACAATTAAAAGTCAATTCCAGTTGTGTTTTAATGTATTCTTGTAGATATAAAGCACGTGTAAGAAGTCTACACTTATTTTTTTGTTTTTTTTCCTGTTATAATAAATTTTTAAAATTTCTATTTGATGAGGGATAATTCTACAAATTTTCTTCTTAATAGAAGTAAGAAGAAAATTTAATAGAAGTAATTCTCTTTGATTTCACTTCGGATTATCGAGAGTGTACTGTATAAATGAAAGGCTGACATGGCATAGAAGAAAAATCCTGAAAAGCATAAGTTTCCGATACAGAATTAATAAAAGAATTCGCTTCTTCTATAGATTTATTATACTCAATTTCTAACTCGAATTCTATTACATCGAACCTCCAACAACGGCCACCTCTAAACGACGGCNAACAATATTAATATAGAGAATATTTATTATTGTTATATGTGTGACAAACACAAAGACAATATTTTATTCCTTTCATTAAGAGTGTCATGGGAATTTTTGCCATAAACTTAAGATTTATAGTGATAACATGTATAAAAAAACGTCATTGAAGTTAATACATTTCGTTCGCATTTTTTAGATTAATAAAATCTGTGGCATTAATGTAATTCCCCTCTATCTTTCCCTTGACTTATAATTACTAAAATGTAATAGCATCAATGCCCCTATACCTATAGAGGAATTTCTGCTAAATTTCAAAACTTTTGATCCATAAAGTCCTGAAATATATGCGTATTACAAGCCAACACATACACACACACCAACTATACGTACAGAATTTTGCTCACTTTTTTTGTTTCGAAATTAGGGAACCTTAAAATGTTGAGAAATTCAAAAAATCCGCAGGAGGTTCAAAATTTGATCGATTACAATACTTTTCCTCTCTTCTATAATAACCGGAAAAGTAGTACAAATTGAGTGTTACATGAATTTATTTATAAATAAAATTATAAGTTTAAACTCTCAGGCTTAAATGATAAAAGTTCTTCATATTTAAGGAATGACACGACATAGAACTTATCGCACGAATCATTGTGAAATCATAAATTTTCATCTATTGAAAATAAATACAGTACTATTGTTATATAACGTTCGTACTACTGTTACGATTAGCGTGCCACGTTCTCGCCTGATATGCTAATGAATGTTTATTTATCATTTAAAATACAAAAATTTGAATGATTTTAAAAATTTCATATTTACTTTATTGTAGTTTGAATTATAACAATAAAATATATTACAAAAATATGTTTATATAATTTATTAGGAATTTAATTGATAATTCAAAACATTAGATATCTTTTTATTTTTCCTTTGTCTAGTGTTTTGAATAATCAGTTGATTTTCTAATATATTCTACTTATAAATCTTATAATAATATTCTAATTTGCGTTATAACTATGTATAATGCATAATAAACATTAAAAAAATTATTTAAAAAACAATAAAATCAAAACATTTTATTGCATAAGTTTTAGATTAATTACATTGATTTAGTTTATTTTGTTTATGAATTTACGTTTATTCCTTTTATTCAATTTTGTACTTTAAGTTCAACTTCAACAATTAAACTTACTTTTCTTCAGAATTAAATTTATTTAAATCTTTTAAAACTGAAAATCATACACCAATTAAATTTTTATTTCAACCATTATTAATTTCAATTATTACTTAGCAATTTATATTTTTATGCAAATAATTATAAAATATTTTAAAGAAATATGTGCAAAAAATCAACAATAAAAAGTATTTACACTCTTAAGAGAAAATGGTGTAAGTTGTTATATAAAAATAAAAGATGTTTAATACCGATAATTCTTTAAAGATTACAACAATTTTACAAAACAATAGGCTTTAGTCAACGTAATTTGAATGGGGATAATGCAAAATAGCATTTCTTTATTTTAAAGTTTAAATTTTATGAGTAATGGAAGAAAATGTTTTGGTTTTAATTTGAAAAGTCGATTAAACACATTTTTATTTAATTAATTACCACGCTATAAAAAATATTAGAGTAATATTTATAAGTATTTATTTTGAAAATCTGAATGACAAAATATTAAAGTTTATTTTTTTAAATATTTTAAAAAATTTAAATTTTTAATGTGTTTTATTCCAAATTGCATTCATATTTTAATTGCTTACACTATTTTTTTTATTCTTATGATCTTAGATTAATTAAAAAGAAAATATCGAAAAGTAATGCTTAAATTATTTTAAAACGTGCATGATACGTTAAAGTTAAGACTTGTAAATCAGATAAAGCTATGCTTAACCGCCTAATGTTAACTTTATCCAAGTCACAAGTGGATAAAGCTGGCGTTATCCAAAAACGGATAAATGAATCAAAAACAAAACTTAAAATTCGGGTTTTATCCGAATAATGTGGAATGATAGACTCTTGTTATTTGGATAGCACTGGATATTGATATTGCTTTTTAAAGAATAAGCGTTTTGTTTTTAACCATTACGTGGAAATTGGGAACAGAGCGAATATCGTCAGACTTCAAGCAAATTGGCAATATGGAGACGATTTTTTAATTTGATGATTTTTCATATCTATGATAAGCTTCTTAAAAATTACTTTTAAAGTTTATGATTACATTACATTAATAAATATAATTAAAGACAACGCAAAAATAGATATTTTAAAGTCCTTTCGAACACACACAAGATTATGTGAAACCACATTTTTTTGAGAATAATTGCCTCAAAAAATGCAAAAACATTAAAAACTTTACCAGAATTTTTTTCCCTTTTTCATTTGTATTTATTACTCAGATTGACACCTGCTATACGTCATTTAAAATTTATGTAATATACGTATTGGTTTTCTTTAAATCAAAGTACTTATTATTTTAAGGCTTAATTCAACATTTTTACCTTTAAAATTGCAATTTTTTTTAAAGTTAATCTGGCAATATTTTGGTGAAATAACTAATAAAATTTATTTTTTTTAATCTCGTTTTTTAATGTAATATAGAAATTTCGATTAATTTGAAAAACAAAATTCGTTCTTTATTCATCCAACTTTTGGAAAGATCTCAGATTATCTGGCTAAAATGGAACTCTAAATTTTTTCCTCATTATATCCAGAAGTAGGTTAATAAAGCTCGAATTTTAATTATTTTTTCTTATTTCACCCTCCCGTTTTTGGATAATATCAGCTTTATTTATTTGGACTTCGATAAAGCATGCTTTAGACGGATAAAAGTTGAAGATAAGTAGATTGTTACTCGCTTTAATCAAAAGTCTTGGATACAGTTATCATTAGTTGGTTAATCCTAAATTTATCCGATTCACACACTTTAGCCATAACGTATATCTATTTAAAATAACATGTGATTTATATTAAAACATAATATAAAAAGTATGCCACATGTTACTAATTATGTATGCATTTTAATATCTTAAAGTAACATCGTAATGGTGCAATATAAAATATTTGTCTTAACAGATAATTTATCTTGCATTAATATAAAGCTACAAGTACACAAAGTACAACTATCATGTAATAACGTAGACGTTCCTTTTATTCAATAATATAACTTGTGCTTTTTACGATTAGGTCAGACATTATACTGCAGAATTAATAAAAATTTTACTTTTCATACATAGCTTATTAATTTCTGAATAAATAAATAAATATCAATTCATATAAACTTCTTTAGCTTCTAACAGTAATTTTTGATATTATATATATATATACATTTGTCATGGGAATTTATTTACAACACTAATATCTATTGACACCTTACAATATTATATAGTTTTGTAACTTTTTTGTGTCAAAGTGTCTTCTTAATCAATGTTTTTGCAAAAAATTTTTATCAAAAAACAAACAAAGAAACAAAAAGTCTGTTATAAAACGTTAATATTATTGCTATTCTAACAATCATTATTTCCGACTGGCGATCAATACGGTACTTAACTATAAGCCGATTATTTTTTAAACTTTGACTAATTTGTATAAATATGTGGTAAAAAAATAATATATATATATATAAGACATTCTTATATTTTGTTAGAAAAACAGAATTTTACTACGAAAAATTTTTTCCAATTATCTAGTAAAAAAATATTCAAAGTATATGAAAAATAATAAAATATTTTAAAAATACGGATAATATAAAGTTAAAAGATTTTATTCATAAAACACAAAATAACATTACGTAAAGAAAACATTACGTTATATAACTTAATTAATCAACTCATTTTTCGTTAGATAATTATACACGTTTATATAAAAATTCTAATATTTCTAAATTTCATTTATTAAATATTATATTAACTAAAATAACCGTTTTATAAATTAATAATAGTTTAAAAGTAATAATAATAATAATAGTTTAAAACAAGTTTATTTATTTTACAAATCGGTTATTTATTTTAACAAGTAATTATTAAATAAAGAATAATATTATTTAGTGAAAATACAGTATACACATATTTAAACTGATATTATATAGATATAAAACATTTTATAAATTAATTTTATTATTATTTTTAAATAGAAATTTTCTATGAAATTTATTTTATATTACTTTTTGTTAGAATGAAGGATTTGAAAAATATATAATGCATTGTATTGAATTTATACTATTGAAATAAGAATTTTAAACCTATTAATACAGTTTTGTGTTTATTATATTATTTATTTTACAATTTCATGTTTATTAAATTACATAACTGATAATTAAAAAAAACTTGATAAAATATGATCTAACGTAATTTGCTCAAAATTTATAAAAGTAGATAAATTTCTTAATTATATAGGCCTATATAAATATATTAACAAATGCAAAATGACTAAAAATTCCCAAACAATTGATGTAAAAATTAATTACAATGCAAAAAATGAATAATATTGAAATTTTCAAATAGTTACTATTTATTCTAATTATTCTAAAGCAAAATCGAAAAAAATAACCATTGCAATGTTTATTCTTAATATTTCACTTTGATTGTAATAGGATATCCATATAATATGACAGTTTATAATTGCATTTTTTGTTTATAAATAAAATATAAAAGATCATATAACATATTTTCTTCTTATACAGCATTATCCAAATTTCTGAATTAAAGTACAGTATTAGTTTTGTTGAATGTTTAGTCGTAATTCAACTGTTTTAAATAAACATTAAAAGTAAATTATTATATTATATTCATTAAGATTAAATTAACTACATTTATAGAGTTTTACATAAAATAGTATTTGCAATATTTATCATTTAAACAGTCTTACAAGCAACGCGACAATATTCATTTGTATCATATTGCATCTGTACGAATTCATGAAATTCTTTCTTCTATACGGTATTTTAAAATGTTCAATTTTTTCAATTTATTCTCAAATTGTTAACATTTTTATGACACATAATGACAATTTTATGAAATAAATCCAGTTTCCTGAAAACACTAAAATAGAACTTAATGCTCGAATTTAAATAAAAAACTAAAAATTGAAACAATTTTAGATATTTCATAATTATTTATTTAATTTCCAGAGAAATTTTAACTGTTATTGTGTTTATATTTATAAGCTTATCATAAGATCGGGTTTATTTATTTATTTCAATGTTAATAGCAAAGTCAGGAAGACTATAAATGCCACACCCAGTAATTGCTCCTAATAATGCCACCTCCGGATTATTTTTTGAGTTATTACAATTAGCATATAAGAAAATTTAATAATTCACTTTTTAAAATATTAATTAAGCAATGTTCTTACTACTAAAATTCATAAATAAATTGCTATTAATGTTAAGAATATTTATTTAGTGAATATTTTAAAATGATTAATTATACGGCTGTTTTTATTTTGTTTATTAATAAATAAAGAAATAAAAAAGCTAAACATTTTTAAAGTAAAGTTTCATAACTAAATAAAAACAACAATTTGAATATTTTTATGCAAATTGTATTTTATCTAATATATATTTACAATTTCAGGAATATAATAAAACGGTAATCTTTAATCTCTGATTTTCAAAATTATATTAAAATATAAAGCACCAAATCTATACAATTTTGAAGGAAAAAAAGTTTTTAATTGAATGTTTTGGTTAAAAATATTAAAGTAATACAGTTTCGTTCAGTGAATTCAAGACATAGAAAATCCTTTGAGTGCCAGAAAAGTAATGCTTCATTAACAACATCACTAGAAATCAGATACCAGAAACGGAATCACGAAAAATGATTGCTTTCGTTCTTATTCTGTTTCTGTTTTATATTCACTATACCAGAAATTGAGCACAGAATTTCAACGATAGTCCATGGACAACAACAGAAATAGGCCTAATAATGACGATACTTTGGTAATGTTGCATATCTTTTTAATGTGAGATTTTTTTACTTATCAAGGAAAAGTTAAAAATCAGTCGTAAACGAATTCGTTTATTCTCTTCTTTAGCCATATAATTTGAAAACTTTAAGCTGTTGAATAATGTCTCCAACAATTAGAAAAACTACTTCACTATACGTACTATCACTTTTCAATTGGTGTAATGTTAAAATGGAATCTATAATGTAATGAAAATGTAGAAACGCTTTCAACTCTCTTTTCTGTTCGAAATCCATTTAATTTTAAATTTTTAACAAGAAATGACATCACATTTCTGTTTATAAAATATTTTCTAGCAATGTGAAAACCAAACTTAAGGGATTCTTATAACTTAGCAGCATAAGGGATCCAAATACGATCCGATTCAAAGTCTTGTTAATTTTCAAAAATAATTTGAATTAGCTATTCTTTGCTAATCCCCCATCCATACTATCCTACATGAGTTAAGTTTGCTTGTATTACTTTTAATACGAGCAAATTTGACTCATTCCTTAAGGGACATAAGAAATAGTGCTAATTATACACTATAAAGATGCCTTAAAAATTGATTCCTAACTGCAGAGAGATTTGCAATTTTAAGCTAACCATTTAGAATAGTTTTTATTCTTTAAAATCTTATAATAAATATAACTAGTATTATAATAACAAGTGTAATTTAAATACAACTTATAGATAAATCTCGAATTACTATTTTTAGCAATATAGGTTTGATTTATTAACTGCTTTGAAATATTCATTAAAATGTAGGCGAATTAAATAGAATCAAGAAAAAGAAATTCATATTCATAAGTCTTCTGATTGAGGTTGATCGAAAGAAGACAAATAGACACGATCGGATTTCACGACATAAATAGTGCAATTAAAAGTTGGGAGTATAAGCAGATTGTGTCCTAGTTGAACATCATCAACAAAGGATCCGTCAGCAGTAAGTTTGTATGGCTAGTGAAGGGATCCGATAGCCTTGAGCCATTCCGGGTGAGTAAGACGGGTTCCACGGTCTAGCATATTTAGTCCCGTCATCCTCTTTGTTTTTCCGTCAAGATAAGACATGTACAGAGGAGGTCTTTGGTCGTAAAAGCCGTATAGCGGCCAGTTTAGTTTCGATTTCCAAATCACGTTTAGAAGATCTCGGCATCATAAATTTGACTGGATTTTCTGCGTTCACTTCTTTTTACGAGCTCTTTAAGGACTCGTTACGTATCCTCCTAACAATCAAACTGGTTGAGTCGGTCTAGTCAAGGTGTGAACAGTCGGACGATTTTCTATTTGTAGCAAAACTGAGCTTGCTACCCAACCACCCACGTCGTGTCCGTATAATCGTCTGACTTTAATGGTGCCATCAAAAACCTTGCCTGCTATCGGTCGGTTTAATGGGCCTCTCATTCTCTTTCTGCCTTACCTTCTGGGATGCCGCTGGGTGCACGCGATCTGAATCTGCGATCTACTGAACGTATTCGTTAGTCCTGATCTTATAGGAATTCTTTATAATGCTATAGTTGAAATATTTATTTTGTTCGTGTTCTTTAGTTTAGCTAGGAATAATCTTTATATAAATTAAAATTCATTAAAAGCTTCTTAAACTCCTATTCAGAAAAAAGCCATAAAAGGTCTTCGTAAATTGTATTTACGAAGCTGTTTTTAACATTTTATATCCGAATTTAGAACAAATAGTTTTTATCTAACAGAGAGACTTCGTATGATTGTTTACTGGTAAGCATATAGATTCTATTTACTTTAATTGAAATTTAATCGCTTTTTATAGAAGATAAATTAAAATCTTAATTTCACAAACATTAACCTATATTATTTATACCGTATTAAAGACTTAAACAAGTTTATAAGGCCTAATATTAAATTTTTAAGAAAATCTAGGAATGGTTTTAACTTTATGTTTATTTATATTTTTAAATGATAAATAAGTAATGAATGCATATCGAATCAATTTTATCTTTTCAAAATATTAAAAAATTGCTCAAAAATTGTGATTTGAAATACAGAATCAAGAAAAATTTTATCATAAAGTCATCGCTTATTTGGTTTTCTCTTAAGCTGAAATTATATGAATATTTGCAGGCCTATAGGCAAATATATGTAATTTATAGTAAATGTTTACTTAAAAAATGAGATCTTAGTTAATACAAAAATATAAAATATTAGGAGAATCTATCTTAAAATGCTTTAAATGTAAATAAAATTTTAACTAGTTTCATAACATAGTTTTTATTATACATTAGTTTACATTAAACATAATGTAAATGAAACAGTTTTCTAGAATTTTGCTGATGCCTATTGATAAAATAAGTTTCTTAAATTAAGAATAAACTAATTACCAAATAATTTGTTAATGATATGGCATTAATTTATGTTCTTTTTCAGTTATTTGTATAAATTAGTCTCAGAATGTCACCGAGAGTAAGCCGACAAACAGCACTCAATGAAAAACAATAAAACCTTTAGAACTTGAATAAACAACCATCAAATTTGATAAAGAAAATTTTAGTTTAGAAATGTGGCATGCATTCTGATCAAATTCACACTTTCTAAAAAAGTATAAAACTGAAAATTGAATCTCGAACTCAGAATATAAAGATCGTATATCATAGCGCTAGCCATAGTAAATCTTTAGAGTTAGATCAGTCCTTACTTAAGAAGTGTCTTCACGTGATGTCCATGACTTATACTATATATCAGGTTTGCAAAAGGAAACGATGCCACGGAAAAACGACGTAGGTGGTCTTCATACCAGAGACGCCAAAAGAGCGCGGTGGTGAACAGCAAACTGGACACTTTATCTCTAGGGAGAGCAAAGGGGCTGGAAATATTACGCACTAGCTGTTACGTTCTGATCAAGTAGAACACAACCGCAGCACTTAATGAGAGAGTTCCTCCAGTTCACTAAACCTCCGATCTAATATAAAAATTCTGTTAACCAAATTTGAGAACAACTCATTGCTGATAATCTAGAACGTATAAATATCTTGCCCTTGTTGAATATGTATGTGTGTTATCTTTAATGCCATTTTTAATGTTTTAATTTTTAGATTTATAAGCTTGATAACGTCTTATAGGCCACTGTGTTGTTTTTATAACGATTAACGAAAAGCAAAATGTATTTTAATTATTGATAATTGTGTTAAATTTATATTTTTAAGGAAAATATAGCAAACGTTCTTTCTTGATCGGGGAAATTATTATTATTATTACTTTTCAATCAAACAATAATTTATAAACCAATTATTAGACACAGATTGAATACAGTTTTAAGATTCGACTCATATTTTAATACAATATTTATAATATAAGCCTAATAAAATTGCATTTTTATACTTAATTCAAAACATAGTTTAATTATTGTTATTATTTTTTTTGTTGCACTTATAGAAATATTTTGAACAAAATAGATTTATTCTTTCATTTTAAAGGCATTTTAATATGCTTTAAATATATTAATTTAATTTTAAATCTTCATAAATTAGTAACAGCGTTGTATTTCTTTCTTTTTGCTTTTTATCTAAATATCTAGGCCTACACGTTTTCAATATCAAATCGTTCCATATAACTTATAATAAAATTATATGGAAAATGAAAGAATATGTGACGAGTGAAAAGAATAAACATTCTCGAATAAGCTTTTATGATATTAAAAATGTATCTGAATTGAAAAACAAATTGATTTTTACTGTATAGTTAATTAGTAAATAATTATTCTAATCTATTGAATACCTCTACAATTTTTTTTATATGTATTAATTGAAAACGATTTTATATTAATAGTTACTTTATTTCTTCTTACTTACAAGTGAAAAAACTTTAATTGCTCGATTATCTAAACATTTTATCAAGTATATTTCGTTTTTAAAATTCGAAGATAATTATATTTTAAATATAACAAGTTTATCGATTAAAAAAATAAAAAATTACATTATGTTGCAAGTAATAAAACTTTAAATTACGATATATTGCAGAAGTTTATGGTTAAAATCGCATTAATTGAAATATACGTCTTAATTTTAAAGCATTTATCTCTAAATTGCAGTTATTTTCTCTATGTTAATTTTTTCCTTAACATTTGGTAAGCTTAAGTAAGAAATATGAAAATGATACCAAAGGAAACCTTCCGACAATCATTCAGATTCTGGTATTAGAGTACAAAACATACTAAATATTTTGAATAAAATTTAATTTGGATAAATAAATCTTTATTAAATTACGAAGAAATGAAATTATCTATAAACTGATACATGCAGATATTAAGAAAAGTATAGAATCTTAAATAAAACAGCGATAACTCCTATCTAAAACTAAAAATATTAAGTCATGATTAGTATTTCTAACTGTTCAACGGAGATTATATTTTGTGAAAATTTTTAACAATAACGATTAAATAATTATAAAGTTTAAATTTAAAATAATTTTACAAACTTTTCTGTATAGGCCTATACTTATTTTTTGTTGAATATTCTACATAAAGAATGTGGGCAGGCCAATTCATGGAAAATAATTTATAAACTTTAAATTATCATTTTTATAATGTATGTTATATTAAAGTATTTTAGTAAAAAGTCTAAAATTACATCATAAAATTTTAAAGAATTTATGAAACGTCTTTTCTATGTACTGTACTATAGTTATGATGCGAATAACACACAAATTTTTATTTTAAAATAATAATAATGTATATCAGCAATTCTCAATCAGAGGTACTGTACTAGGAATATATGCTTGGTGGTAATAATGGCAGATATACTATAAGATTATTCGGATTCTGCGTTGAGACTTTTGGCGACGTCACAGCACTCGATGCTTAGTTTTAAATAAAAATATAATTATATTTTTATTATATTTATCTGTATCCTTCCTCTAACGCTGTTAGATTAAAAATAAAATTATTACATGTAATTGTACAGCGCTGTATAATTGACCAAGGCACTACTGTTTGACGAACATGCGAAATAAAACTTAGGAAAATGGGCTGTCAAGGGGTACGCAAATCAAAAAAGGTTGGAAACCACTGATCTATATAATAAATACGTTTATCATTGATCCAATTTTTCTGTCGGGATAATGGCACAATAAGAAATTCTCCCAAGACCAGAAGAGATTCGGAAGAGATTCCAATTCACTCCGGACTATTGCGATTTTTCATGGGTTGTTCGAATCGTGACATCGTTGGCCATTTATCAGATTGCATTGTGCGTTCTCCCAATAGGCGAAATGAAATTAGATACGTAATCCACTGTAGTAAGGTACAGTATCTCACGCATGAAAGTCAATCCAATCGGATAAAGCTTACATAAATTTTTGGAATGTTTCGCAACAACATCGAACGAGATGATATTTTAAGCTTGTTATGATCACAACAAAAGGTAATGAAATTGAATTATATTTATTTATTTTACAATTTAAATATAATAATTCCCGAAGAGCTTGAATTACTAATTTGATGCATTATTTTTTAGAAGTTTGTATGAATAATTTATAATGAGAGCTTATTCAAATTTAATCATTTGTGTCTAAAGAAAATATTCATTTAAATCTGCATCTGAGCACTATTCATATATACAATAAGATCGCCTGACCGAATTCTTCTTCCCCAAAATAGTTGACACTAATCGTAATTAATTATCAACATCTCTTAAAGACTCTTTAGTTTAAGAAAACGAAGACGTTCTTATCATATTCTTCAATTTCCTACTATTCACTCTGTAATTGGCATTTACTTTCTGAATATTAATAATTATAAATAACATTTATTTTTACCTATTTTCATTTTATATAATTAAATTTAATATTATTTATTTCCACTTTATATTTCTCAGCATTCACTATTTTCTTTTTTAATTCATATACTTAAGCATGTAGTATTTATTGTTTATGAATAACTATTATTTTATAACATGTATTGTAGCATATAAATGTAAACTTTAAAATTTTTAAAATATTTTTTCTATATTTTCTTGACTATCTTTGTAAAGATACGAGTATGTGTTGAATTACAACTTATAATTAGCTTACAATTATGTGAATTCTGGAACGTTCGTTCATTTTAAACAAAAAGAAACTTAATGGAATTAATTTAAACAAAACTAACTGTTCCACAGTACAATTTAATTATTTTTTAATAGTAAAATGACGAAATTAATGATACACAGGATAAAATGTAGCCTATATATGAAATGAAATGAGCTTTATTCATTCATATATTGTTAAATATTGTAATTGGTAAAGATATAATTGAATTTAAATTTTAAGTAATATGAAATATTAAATCTTTATAGAATTATTATTGAAGAGAATGAGTATTTTCGAGCAAAACTTTATTGTAACTGTAAAATAAATTAGACTAAAATGATAAAAGAAAAGCCTAGAAATTTTCTACGCAATGCAATTGCATAGAAAATTAATTTTGATTATTTTAATTTTAATGATTTAATAAAGTTTCTTAATTTCAAATATTAAGAAACTTTATTAGGTTTATTATACTAAATTTTGAATAAATTAATAAAGTGATTTCAGTGTATATTAAATAATATTTATCACTAGTGTTGAAGCAACTATAAACTATAACATCAGCTTTTCATTTAAGATTTGTTTAACTTTAAATAATAAAACTGATTACAGGAAANTCATTATATCCAGAAGTAGGTTAATAAAGCTCGAATTTTAATTATTTTTTCTTATTTCACCCTCCCGTTTTTGGATAATATCAGCTTTATTTATTTGGACTTCGATAAAGCATGCTTTAGACGGATAAAAGTTGAAGATAAGTAGATTGTTACTCGCTTTAATCAAAAGTCTTGGATACAGTTATCATTAGTTGGTTAATCCTAAATTTATCCGATTCACACACTTTAGCCATAACGTATATCTATTTAAAATAACATGTGATTTATATTAAAACATAATATAAAAAGTATGCCACATGTTACTAATTATGTATGCATTTTAATATCTTAAAGTAACATCGTAATGGTGCAATATAAAATATTTGTCTTAACAGATAATTTATCTTGCATTAATATAAAGCTACAAGTACACAAAGTACAACTATCATGTAATAACGTAGACGTTCCTTTTATTCAATAATATAACTTGTGCTTTTTACGATTAGGTCAGACATTATACTGCAGAATTAATAAAAATTTTACTTTTCATACATAGCTTATTAATTTCTGAATAAATAAATAAATAAATATCAATTCATATAAACTTCTTTAGCTTCTAACAGTAGTTTTATATATATATATATATATATACATTTGTCATGGGAATTTATTTACAACACTAATATCTATTGACACCTTANAAAAGATTAAAAATTATAAAAACAATAAGAGCAAATGTTTGTAACAAAAACAGATCAATCTGTTTCTAATTGAGTCTAAGAAGAAAAAAAAATTGTAGTGTATGAGAAGAATTTATTGAAGTGAAAATAAATTGCCGCTTTAATAAGTAAGGTTTTATTATTTTGAAAGCATCTTTTGCTGCAAAGATACAGGTCAGTGAAAGTAAGCGTGTTGAATATTCTATAAGGAAACACATATTCCGTGATTTATGACGTAAAGAGAGAAAATCTCTTCATTCTTCTGTCGGTCTGTTGAAAGTACTTATCGCAAAGCGGTATCTTCCGTTCGCCTCTTGGGAAACGTTCAACTCTTAGCCGGATTTGCCTTCAACTTTCTTTCTTAAATGATTAAATTATGGTTAAAACTCGCAATAAATCACCGATTATCAATAATTCAAGTGAAAATGGTTACAACTTAGGTAACTTATGAGGATAGTAAATATTTATATATCCGAAAAAAGAGGAGAAAAATAAATTCTAAAAAATTATTTTATTCTTGTTTCCAATAGAATTTAAGGAGAAGGAATTTAATATTAATTCGGTAAAAATTGTTCTATTTTTTAAAATCTATTAAACATTAATATGTTTTTATTTATGGAAATTTTTTGCAGTTTAATATTTAAGTTTGGTTGAATGGATTTTGCCATTTTTTAATTTTTAATTGTAAAATTTTATCTATTTTTTTTAATAGCAATGCTCGTAGAAGTAATTTTTCATTAACGAAACTGTAACAAGTTTATAGAATGCCTGAGTGTGACAAAATAAAGAATGAGAGAAGAGATAAATAAAGTAGTTATTTCTATTATTTCAACAGCTTAAATTCAGATTTCTAAAGTTTGACAGGAAATTGGCTTATTTTCAAAAGAAACATACAAGTAGAATCTGGGAAGATTCTGTCACTTCATCTTGCAATTTTCTCTCTCAATTTTCTGCAGAGCTGACGTATATAAAACTCTGGTGATTTATGTGGAAAGCATACGGTGTGAACGGAATTCCACAGTCTTAACAGCCTTCATGCATAATTGCTTCAGCCTCTTGTTAATTACAGTATATCTAGGATGCTGTTTGTGCAAAGCTGCTGCATTAACGACGCTTCTGCATTCCTAATGGCAGAAAGATAGAAAAACATACAGTTGCGAACTTACACTTCGTTAAACATAACCAAAAGGATTCTGTAAGAATTTTCTTGAAATTCATTAGTCAAACTTTTACTTAGGGGCATTTTTGAGCGTTTTAAGTTCATCTTCTTTATCCCAGAAGTTTCTTTACAAGAATCTTAATGCTTATAAATAGAATAATGCACGAAGAAAATACAAAATAATCAATTATAAATTGACTGTTTTATGTATATATATTCTCTCTTATTTGTATCAATAGTAGGCCAGTGAGCTTTTATAATACAGCCTAGACCTTCAACTAGTCCAAAACAAACTATAGCCACGAATTTGGCGCCGATCCGAACAAAAGCGACAGACTATGTCATTCGGTTGTTTTTCAAAGGCACATCTGCCAAAACGCGACAACACACATCGCTAAACCAGGATATCAAGTTACTGGGAATGCAAATAGATACCACCATTATTTCTTCCAATCAAATAGTTTATTATGTTATACCTAAAGAAAAACTTCTCTCACAATTAATAAGGTGCAAAAGTAATCTTTTTATCACATTATAAACGCATCAGAACAATTATTTGTCGATTTTTTTATCATCAGATTTATATTTAAATTTAATAAATTTTTAAAATAAAATTTAAAAACTTTTCTTTCAATAAATTTTAGCAATTTTTCTCGTAATAAAAGAGATAAGAAGTTCCAGATTTGTTTTCAGCACACAACTAATTCAGTTTCACGCAATCTAAACACCATTACAAATTAATAATAGAAAAGCGCTTAATGTATCATCCAGCATCTCGAGGGATGCTGTCAGAACTAAGCTACCGTTTGCCAAGGATAATTGGAGTCTAACGGACCTGGCAAAGTGTGGCAGGATAGTTCTATTATTGGCCTTGGGTTCTGACAGCTGTTCTCTGGGTGTCCAGTTAAATTCAAGTAAGCAGTAAATCATTGGAACCCTTTCCATAAACATTCGTTGCGTTTGTTTGCCAGACACGTTGCAGTTTAAACTCTACTGACGCTCGAAAAGAACAAATCATAATTCACTCGAAATTTCGTTAAAATCAAGTTATCAACAGTTTACATAGAAATGCGTGTGAGGTATAGTCATTCAGAGTAAAACGCTCTATTTTTTTCTTTAATTATAAAGTTTTAAGTTTAATTGCTTGGGAGACCATTGGAACAGACGAGGTTAAAGATCGAACATAAAACATCGAGCTTCTAATACTCGTGAGTATCTCCTTAAGATGATAGATTTTGCAATGATTGCGTGATCGCATTATCGTTTTATCACACATTGATTGGCAATGAACAGTACACCTGCAGATATAAAACAATGTTAAGTACTCAGAACAAAATACTGGAGACTTGTTTTTACATTATATATATAGTTTTTATTAATACAAAATACGTCGTATCTAAATAACTTTATAATTTATCTTACACAAAAATATACATTTACATCGATTTATCATAAAAATGTTTATATTACACTACATTAATCTGTGTTAGTGATTTTATATCATACATAAAATATTTTAAGGCGAGTTAANTAAATAATATTTATCACTAGTGTTGAAGCAACTATAAACTATAACATCAGCTTTTCATTTAAGATTTGTTTAACTTTAAATAATAAAACTGATTACAGGAAAATATTTATAAACCACGTCTTTTCGAAACTTAAGCCAGTCGTTTTGCATGTAAGTTACGAGAAAAGCCATAATTAGCTAAAACCGTATTGAAGTTATCCATCTATACATAGGATGGAGTAGAATATAGACTGCAGGTTTCTTAACGGCGCAGAAAGGAGATAGTCATGTGATCCTTTAGTTTCCCATCTGGAGGTGGAGGACGAGAGCGTGTGGGAATAAAACGGTAGAACAGTAAAAAAGAACTAAGTAGAGCCATTGGGTCGGTTCCGAATGTCCAAACGGGCGACGATAATTGAGGAGAGCAGATGCACAGAAGTTAGGATATTAGGCGATTTCTTTTCGAGTCATTACCTCTGATCTGATAACAGTTCCTTCCCCTCGAAACCCCAACAAGAACTGATATGATAAAATAAGGAAACACTCTTGCAAATGGCTCTTCTTTTGTTGATTTTACAGCATTAAAAACTTTTTAATTATTCATTCTTATCTTTTTCTTTGTTTAAATTAGAAAAGAATACCATTTAATGTTCATTTAAATCATATATGTTTAAATTTTGATAACCTCTTCCTATCCATCATAGATTTCATTAAACGACAATTGAGTTTAAACAATTTGAATTTCACGCAGATTTTAATAAGAAACGTATATTAAAATTATCAAAATTATTCAATTAACTAACAATACATGTAAATTTACATTTAGATAATAAAAATTTTAAATTTTCAGTTAAAAGAAACTCAATATTTTCTATATAAAGTCTAATTACTTTTGAAGATTACAAATGAGTTTATTATTCCAACGATTTTCTCAATTTGTTATTCATCTTGTAGGCAATATTTTTACAGAATTACGAAATTTAATTCGTTAAAAGATCGGGCGCCTGAATTCCTGAAAGATTAATATCGCCATATCTCTAAAACTGTGATTGGTACTTGGAACATTAGATTGTTTCCCTTCTAAAACAAAATAAATTGACCATTGGAATATACAATATGACTTTACATTGAGTGTAATTTATAAGTATCTACTCTCTTGTAATTTATACTAAAAATATTGAAACGACATCATTTTTCACTAGGTTACTACTCTACTTCCTTTCGAGGAAAAGTCATTTACATAAACTATTGATCTTTTTCAAATCTTTTTTAAAAAAAAAAACATGCTATTTTCTTTTAGATTTTAATTTTCAGTATTCATTTAAACTGAATAAAAAAGAAATGTTTAAAATTAAATTCGAAAAAAACAGTATTATTAAATAGGTTTTAAGAAACTGTAAGAATAAAGTGAAATAAGTCTTATACAGTACTATACTGTATAGATAAAGTTTTTTTTACTGTTTAAACTTTTTATTTTTTCATAAATTATATGCTAATTTAAGTTTACTTTAAGCAAAGTATATACTTGAATTTCATTAAAAAAATTAGTAGTTTATGTATTTATTAATCTATTATATTCATATATTTTTAAAAAATTCTTTGATTTTTCATTACTTGATTCTGCATTTAATGAGTGTTTTTTTTAAATTTTATTAACAATAATTTTTAAATGTTTTACATTTTCTATTAATACATTATCTCGAAGAAATTCTTAAAATTGCATATAATTTTAACAAAGATACATACCTATAAAATAATATTTACAATTTAAATAAAAATAACAAAAAAAAAAATTGATTGCTACAATTTGCAATTGTAAACATGATTTATGTAGCATTTAAGTTCTATTTTTTAAGTAAAGATACACTTTTAAATAAATAAACAAATTTATTTTGTATTTAAACATATAAATAAATAGCACTATCGGTTACATCTTGGCAAACTATTGCTAGTATATATTATCATATAGGCCTAACACAAATAAAAAATAATTATTCTTACATTAGCAGTAAAAACTCGAGTCTCCTTGCATTTATCATCATTAAAACAACACTGTTGCAACATTAATATCTGTAGCTTTTGATACGATTAGAAATAAAAATAGTTAACCTCTTTTTCATAGTTTAATTTGACAATTTGCTGCTAGATGTCAAGTTGAATGCATTTATGTGGAGCGGCAAAAGCATACCGTGTCGCAGAAAGACGCCGCTTTGCATTGCTTTGTACACATTAAGTCATAAAAATAGAATTTGTTTATTTCTTCTTTACTTTCCCATAACTGTTTTTATTAACGATATACAAGGAGTCGTTAACAAAAAATAAATAAAGTGGTTATTCTTATTTGAATTAACTTACGCTTTAGATTATCTAAACTTAATCGTCTACGAATGAATACTTATCAGTAGCCTATATAAATATTGGACATGTAAATACGATAATAAAAAAATATATATATAAAATCTATTTTTCAAATTAAATATTTGAATAAAATATGCAAGAAGGAAGTATAGAGAATATTTTTTTTTTCCTTTCTTTTTATCTTTATAAATAATTCAAGCATTTAAAGATATCACATTTACTTTGTTTTTTTTTATGCAAACTGATTTTTGTGATCAAGTTTCTCTTCGAAGATAATTACAAGCGGTTATACTTTATACATATATATTAGAATATTATTCAGATTACCATAAAGATAATTATTATCAAGACGAATGAAAATGTTATCAGATAATTTTATTTTTTAAGATTTTTTTATATACAATGTACTGTACTCGGTGTCTCTTAAGTAGACCTATTTTAAGTGAAACGTTTAATGTATTCCGATGCGCATATTTATTTTCGAGTAGGTGCGAGCCGTAGAAAAAGACGTGAGAAGAGCAAATCATCGCTTTGTCTTGCATATATTCCCATGCAACACCTGCCCATCGCCGGCGTTTTAGATGTCACAGGTATTTATAGACTGTACAGTTTCGCTGTTGACATCCAAAAGTGGCAAAATAAGTGTGTCAAAACGTGATGGTTACCAACAGATGCAAAGCATACTTCGGTTTGTTAAAGATTTTATTTTTTCTTTTACTAAATCAATCCGTTTTAAACTGTTTTACGGAAATTATGCATCGGTTATTGTATACGAGTTTTCTTAAAATATTTTCAATAAAACTCTTCATTACGTATTTAATGTTTAACTCGATTACTGACATTTAGAATTAGATTCGATTCCAAAATTTAACGTGAATATTTAGAAATCGTATATTCTTACTTGTCATATTTACATAACATATTTAAATTTAGAAGTGAGACTGTACAGATAATATTACGAAAGAACATTTATTAATTTTTGTTTTGATGGCACAACTTAGCTCAAAAGTTCCGAGCTAGAAAGATTAAAAGAAAAACATAACAGAGCTTAAAATTATTTTGAATGGGGAAATATTATATTTATAAATTTGTAAAATTTATTTTTTATGTTAAAAAAATAGAATAAATTAATGATTAATAATCGACAAAGTTAAACGACGTATATATATTTTATATTAAAATTTTACAAAGCTTTAAACTATAACTTACTTCTTTCAATTCAATTAATTATATAACGATAATTATCCTAAGGTACTTCGGACTGCTAAGATAAAACGAATTTTCTCCATAAATTCCAATGGCCTATTTTTATTTTTCGTTTACTTTATCTACTAAACACGACAGCTGCAAAAAATCATGAAAAATTTTCTACTAAGAAACAAAAACTAATCAACTATTCAAAACTGCCATCCAAGAGGTGGTCTACGATGTTGTTTAAGCACTGCTTACTGGATTATCATTGTTAAGTGGTAAAATAAAACAAGAGGATAAGAGAATGTGCATCTTCCGCCAATTATCTCTTTCTTGTCATCTACCGCATCCTCTTAGGCTACTCACCGCCACAAAGAAACACCTGTCAATTAACGAACCATTTAATTCTTTTTTTTTTACTTGCCTCCGAGCAATCATTCTGCATGACGAACAGTTTCGAGAAATATCCTCGATTCACTTAATGTAGTTATACATCTAAGCGTAAATTTAAAGTGAGTTTCTGCACATATGCATCTCGGATTCTTGGAATATTTGATTTTCTAGAAACGGAAAGACAGATGCTGGTTGTCGTGATAAAAAGTCATGAACCTCGTCGAAAATCTATCGACAAGACTTTCACATTTTGGCAATTAGACTACCACGTAACGTGTAGCGGTCGCCAATACAGCATATGTTTTACCCCCCACAAAGATCCATGACTTTGTAAAGGAATGAAGTTATTCCTTTACAATGACTAAATTAATTGTCTCGAAGGGATACTTTCAAATTAACACGCCTCTATATTAAATTTTTTCTTAAATTTATAAACGTTTTATGTATATTAAACGAGAATAAACTAATAAAGACAACGTTATGTTTCCCCCTCCTACAATATAAAAAATGATGCACCTTGCATGGAATTTCTAGCATTTTCGATCGGATAGATACGTTATCAACTATCAGATGATTTATTTTCTTAGATAAAATAAAATTGTTAACTAGTATTTTTGAAGTCCTTTGTGTGAAAAAATTTCCTGTTTATTTTTAAGACATATTGATCAAACCGATAGTTCAGAACATTCTTTACATAAACATTCGATTATTCATTTTTGATAGAATGCCAAAAATATCACATTTACATCAAATAAAATAGTCTCCGGCATCGAAATGCCGTAAAATATTTATAAAATGTCAATAATATAGCCTAGTCTACAAAATTTTAAAGTATTAGAACAATTGCCGTAAACTACAAACAAGCGTAAAATTATACTATATTTTTCGATTTCTGTATAAATTTACTGCCGTTTTTATGAATTTAAATAGCAAAATCAACCATAATGGTTATTAAAAAGACATAATATATTATCTAAAACTAACGTTTATGCTACGAATGCTTTGAAATATAATATGAATGTATAATAAGATAAAGATGTTAAGCACGCATCGTCGAGAGTTTTCACAGCCCACACGAATATTAAGACGATTACAACAACACGAATATTAAGTATGAATTTTATAAGAATAAATAAAATATTATACAGTCAAACCTTTGAACAACGGCCGCTGAGAACATAAATAATGGCCGTTGTTTAGAGGTTATTTCATTTACACTCTTGTTCCTGTAAAGTGGCTGCTGTTTAAAGGTGGTCGTTATTGAAGGTTTGATTGTATTATTATAGATTCATTAAATTCAGAATGATTTGCGAATCACTCGAAAACTTATCAATGAAACGTGTTCAACTAGACTTATATATGGCTTTAAAAATTTCAAACCGGTTAAAAAATAACGAGTTTATCATCTAACTTCTACGGATGCATTCTTCTTATTTGTAAGTAAATACTGTGAATCTAGATAAAAATACTGTTTAAGTAATAAAATATAGTAAACTTTGTACTGTATTGTATATACACTAATAATCCTGATTATAATATTAAGGCTATTCGGATTAATGAAATTAACATTTATAAAAATTTTAGTTAAATTTTCGAAGGAAAAATAGAATGGATTTATTAAGAATTAATACCAAATTATTAGACAATAATGTATTTTTATAACAAAAATTATATATATATATATATGTATCTTGGGGCAGAGATGAGCCCACAATTAAAAGTCAATTCCAGTTGTGTTTTAATGTATTCTTGTAGATATAAAGCACGTGTAAGAAGTCTACACTTATTTTTTTGTTTTTTTTCCTGTTATAATAAATTTTTAAAATTTCTATTTGATGAGGGATAATTCTACAAATTTTCTTCTTAATAGAAGTAAGAAGAAAATTTAATAGAAGTAATTCTCTTTGATTTCACTTCGGATTATCGAGAGTGTACTGTATAAATGAAAGGCTGACATGGCATAGAAGAAAAATCCTGAAAAGCATAAGTTTCCGATACAGAATTAATAAAAGAATTCGCTTCTTCTATAGATTTATTATACTCAATTTCTAACTCGAATTCTATTACATCGAACCTCCAACAACGGCCATCTCTAAACGACGGCCATATTTATAGAAACGTTTCTTTTTAAATATACATACAAAATAACCTCCAAACGAAGGTCCGTCAGTGGCCGTTGTTTGGAGGTTTGTCTGTAATTACTTTCTCAAAACGATATTAAAAGTTAATGCTGATTATATTTAAAACTTAAAAAAAAAACTATTTAAATTGAATAAATTATCTTATTTCAAAAAAATGTTTTAAATGCTATCGAATAAATACTTTTTAAAGAAAAAGATTAAAAATTATAAAAACAATAAGAGCAAATGTTTGTAACAAAAACAGATCAATCTGTTTCTAATTGAGTCTAAGAAGAAAAAAAAATTGTAGTGTATGAGAAGAATTTATTGAAGTGAAAATAAATTGCCGCTTTAATAAGTAAGGTTTTATTATTTTGAAAGCATCTTTTGCTGCAAAGATACAGGTCAGTGAAAGTAAGCGTGTTGAATATTCTATAAGGAAACACATATTCCGTGATTTATGACGTAAAGAGAGAAAATCTCTTCATTCTTCTGTCGGTCTGTTGAAAGTACTTATCGCAAAGCGGTATCTTCCGTTCGCCTCTTGGGAAACGTTCAACTCTTAGCCGGATTTGCCTTCAACTTTCTTTCTTAAATGATTAAATTATGGTTAAAACTCGCAATAAATCACCGATTATCAATAATTCAAGTGAAAATGGTTACAACTTAGGTAACTTATGAGGATAGTAAATATTTATATATCCGAAAAAAGAGGAGAAAAATAAATTCTAAAAAATTATTTTATTCTTGTTTCCAATAGAATTTAAGGAGAAGGAATTTAATATTAATTCGGTAAAAATTGTTCTATTTTTTAAAATCTATTAAACATTAATATGTTTTTATTTATGGAAATTTTTTGCAGTTTAATATTTAAGTTTGGTTGAATGGATTTTGCCATTTTTTAATTTTTAATTGTAAAATTTTATCTATTTTTTTTAATAGCAATGCTCGTAGAAGTAATTTTTCATTAACGAAACTGTAACAAGTTTATAGAATGCCTGAGTGTGACAAAATAAAGAATGAGAGAAGAGATAAATAAAGTAGTTATTTCTATTATTTCAACAGCTTAAATTCAGATTTCTAAAGTTTGACAGGAAATTGGCTTATTTTCAAAAGAAACATACAAGTAGAATCTGGGAAGATTCTGTCACTTCATCTTGCAATTTTCTCTCTCAATTTTCTGCAGAGCTGACGTATATAAAACTCTGGTGATTTATGTGGAAAGCATACGGTGTGAACGGAATTCCACAGTCTTAACAGCCTTCATGCATAATTGCTTCAGCCTCTTGTTAATTACAGTATATCTAGGATGCTGTTTGTGCAAAGCTGCTGCATTAACGACGCTTCTGCATTCCTAATGGCAGAAAGATAGAAAAACATACAGTTGCGAACTTACACTTCGTTAAACATAACCAAAAGGATTCTGTAAGAATTTTCTTGAAATTCATTAGTCAAACTTTTACTTAGGGGCATTTTTGAGCGTTTTAAGTTCATCTTCTTTATCCCAGAAGTTTCTTTACAAGAATCTTAATGCTTATAAATAGAATAATGCACGAAGAAAATACAAAATAATCAATTATAAATTGACTGTTTTATGTATATATATTCTCTCTTATTTGTATCAATAGTAGGCCAGTGAGCTTTTATAATACAGCCTAGACCTTCAACTAGTCCAAAACAAACTATAGCCACGAATTTGGCGCCGATCCGAACAAAAGCGACAGACTATGTCATTCGGTTGTTTTTCAAAGGCACATCTGCCAAAACGCGACAACACACATCGCTAAACCAGGATATCAAGTTACTGGGAATGCAAATAGATACCACCATTATTTCTTCCAATCAAATAGTTTATTATGTTATACCTAAAGAAAAACTTCTCTCACAATTAATAAGGTGCAAAAGTAATCTTTTTATCACATTATAAACGCATCAGAACAATTATTTGTCGATTTTTTTATCATCAGATTTATATTTAAATTTAATAAATTTTTAAAATAAAATTTAAAAACTTTTCTTTCAATAAATTTTAGCAATTTTTCTCGTAATAAAAGAGATAAGAAGTTCCAGATTTGTTTTCAGCACACAACTAATTCAGTTTCACGCAATCTAAACACCATTACAAATTAATAATAGAAAAGCGCTTAATGTATCATCCAGCATCTCGAGGGATGCTGTCAGAACTAAGCTACCGTTTGCCAAGGATAATTGGAGTCTAACGGACCTGGCAAAGTGTGGCAGGATAGTTCTATTATTGGCCTTGGGTTCTGACAGCTGTTCTCTGGGTGTCCAGTTAAATTCAAGTAAGCAGTAAATCATTGGAACCCTTTCCATAAACATTCGTTGCGTTTGTTTGCCAGACACGTTGCAGTTTAAACTCTACTGACGCTCGAAAAGAACAAATCATAATTCACTCGAAATTTCGTTAAAATCAAGTTATCAACAGTTTACATAGAAATGCGTGTGAGGTATAGTCATTCAGAGTAAAACGCTCTATTTTTTTCTTTAATTATAAAGTTTTAAGTTTAATTGCTTGGGAGACCATTGGAACAGACGAGGTTAAAGATCGAACATAAAACATCGAGCTTCTAATACTCGTGAGTATCTCCTTAAGATGATAGATTTTGCAATGATTGCGTGATCGCATTATCGTTTTATCACACATTGATTGGCAATGAACAGTACACCTGCAGATATAAAACAATGTTAAGTACTCAGAACAAAATACTGGAGACTTGTTTTTACATTATATATATAGTCTTTATTAATACAAAATACGTCGTATCTAAATAACTTTATAATTTATCTTACACAAAAATATACATTTACATCGATTTATCATAAAAATGTTTATATTACACTACATTAATCTGTGTTAGTGATTTTATATCATACATAAAATATTTTAAGGCGAGTTAATTAAATAATTCTATAAATAAAATTATGTTTAAATAATTTAATGCGTTATTAATTGAATAAAAAATTTAAAAAATCAATTAGCATAATTCGAAAAAAATATTTTAATACTCAATATAAATAAAATTTTTATTACGGGTTTTATGTATATTTTTATAGATTTTATATTTATAAGTCTTCTGCATACAATAAAGTTTTTAATAAAGCTTAGTTTAATTCAGTTTTGCTATATTTCATTGACATTATTAATTATTAGTTTTCATTAACATAATTTTAATTATTTAAAAATTATATATTAAATTTGAATAAATTCAATTTTTTATTATTAATATACATAGCTTCTAATTTAACTCTTTCGTGATAAAGTTCTAACAATGGAGGACTTATATTTATTGTTACTGTTCTGTGAAAGCTGATTTAATTTTCGATTAAACAGGAATAAAATATCTATTTTCATAGTAAATTTCGATATTTTATTCAAACATTTCCTCATAGAAAGTAAAATCAAACGCCATAACGACCCGAATCCAACTGCAGTCTATTGTCTTGAAATAAGATAAGATGAAATATGATTTCTCTAATAGCTTCGCACGACAGCTTTATAAACAGTCATAAATATGGCCTCTGAATGCAAGCATACAACAAATGCAGTTTCCGATGATAAATCGTCATAGGGTAAACACTTTCTAAATAATGATTATTGTGGGAATCATTCCTCTTGCAGTCTGATCATTCGCACCTTTAATGCTCCTCTTATTACTTCTTTTACAAGTTGATGCCTTCCATATATCAACTAAATAATAAAGTCGGTTTACTTTTAGTCATTAGTCAGTTATAACGTTTCCTAGTCTACCGAGTTATAAATTTGTTAATATAACAGTGGAGAATTTCAATTTAAAGTCTAAAGGATAGCTATTCGTGACGAAAAGTGAAAGGAGCCAATGGGATCAGTAGTTCGTAAACGAACTGTGAGAGATGTGTAGAAGATTAGATCTAAATGAATGAATCCGAAGTTAGATAATAAAATTTCCTTCTCGCTTGATGTTAAGATGTTATATCTAGATCTAAAGTCATTCTCATTCGCCCAGGCCTTATAGGCCAAGCAAGTGTTCGTTAGAGCGTGAAACAGCCGTCAGCGATGTCGTTTTTCTCCAACAAAGAACGATGGTGTTTCCAGGCTGTTGGATCTTTCCTCTTGAAAAATTACATCAAGTGTTCAGTAGAGTAGCAAAAGGTGTGAAATATAAAGAATTTTTTTCTTGTCGGGAAATAAAACTTGATATCCTACAAATTTCTAAGCTGTACTATTAATTAAGTATCATTTAATTGTCGGAAAAAATAACAGCGACAAACTACAGCTTAACAGAATATTAAAATTATTTGTTTGAAGATTTATAAATGTAATTTAAATTATTTTAAAAATAATTAAATTCTATATTTTAGTCAGAGTTTTCTGGAAAAGAATTCGTAAAATTAAGATTATTTTATAAATTTTTATGCACTTCTTAGTTTATAAAAATTAAAATTAATATAAATTATTATGAATTAAAGGAAATGTTTCTCGACTACTGTTGAAAAAACTTCGATAAAAAATTAAATAAATAAGAGGCAGAGGAAGAATATAAGTTTAAAATAAGCAAAACATAACAAAGTTCTAAGAAAAACATTACAAAAAACACGTTTAAACTATATTAACCATATTTAAATTTATAAAGTAGTTATTAATATTTCTATAAAGTAATCCAGTTTATTGTTTTACATTATGAAAGAAGGATAAAAAATAAATAAACAAAACAACAAGAAATGTAATAAAAATTTCGTACTTTAATTGTTCAAAGATAAAAGTAACAGAATTTGAAGATTTTTAAAATTTTAAATACGGTTTCCTGACATTTATTTATTTATTGATAAGTAGTATAATAGAGTTACTCTCAAAATTGATTTTAAGAAGCAAAATCACATTACTAATATCCAAAAAATTTATATTTGTTTTATCGTAGCGCAATAAATTTGAAAAATTCTAGAATATTTATAAAATATTTAAAAATGTACAAATGTCACCAGGAGAGCATTTATTAATTGTATTTTAAAATTATAAACATTTCGTAAAGACAATTTTTCCGTATAAAAAGAATATTTCTTTAGGATACGTGATGTTTTCATAAATGTAACGTGTCTCCATCTAGCGAGTAAAATAGGATTTAATATATTGTTTTATATAGTTTAAAATTTATCATTTGCAAATTTAAATCGTGCAGAAAAGTAAAATAAGAAAGTAAATATATATATCAATATATAACGAAGCTAGTAAATTAAAGCGGGTCCGATCCAACTTGTAAATTTTACCACCGAGTCCAATTCTAACCTAACTTAATGACTTTAAAGAAGACAGATTACTAGTTTCTAATAACGCTTCCCAGCAGTAAATTCCTAAACACCACATGCAGAGAAAGTATGAACGGAGAGAAGGGGAGGGGAGAATCTGTAACACGATCCACGAAAGTTTGTGTGGCGAGGATGTCTGTAAATCGGAAGTCAACTCGGTCTGTTTTACAGCTGTTGAGTGGAGGAAATGACAC
Organism: Centruroides sculpturatus; assembly: GCF_000671375.1. NCBI lineage: Eukaryota > Metazoa > Arthropoda > Arachnida > Scorpiones > Buthidae > Centruroides > Centruroides sculpturatus. The sequence goes on from NW_019384345.1 coordinate 439,284, forward strand.
CTCCCGACAGGAAATGACGTAATGTAAGTGACGTTTGCAAATAGGGAAAGGGAAAAACCAATGAGTCCCTCGAGAAATGAGCAGTTAAGAAGTGAAAATGTCCGTCGACGACACGGTGATAAATAGCTAGCAAGATGCAGCACGATATAGATAAGACGAGGCAAATAATTTGTTAAAAATAATAGCCTAGATGACATAAAAAAATCTTAATCTATCTTTAAATAATAAAATCAACATTTCTATCCAATTTGGCTCTTCATATAAATATTAATAAACTCAATATAATTCGAGTTAACATAAAAAAATTAAAATTATTATTATTGTAAATATAATTGGTATAGGTTATGTATAGCCTATCATAGCGAAGTAATACGATACGAAGGATTTCTAAAGCATTTTTCTGTTGTGATAAACCTTGACAAGTGACAAGTAAAATTCGAAAAAAATATTATAGATTATTCAGTTGTCCTTATACAAAAAATGTGAATTATATGTAGATGAAATTTTAATAATTTTCAGTCATTTCTGTTTTTCTAGAAAAAGAAATAAATCTTTTAAATTTTTTATTTTTCTGTCATTTCTTAGTTTTCATCCTTTCTATTAATACAATTTTATAAGGTAGTGAATATGTGAGATAGGATTTCTGAATTTCGACACCAATGACTTAGTTTACGAAAGGAATGCAGGAAGTGAAGATATCCTTTCTTGATAATTTCCCATTCTTCCAAATGTAGAAGGTGCCTAATTATAGGTGAAGATTTTTCACTCCTTTCTTATTATCCAAACAGACGTTTTCTTTTAATTTATAACTAGAAAATTCTTATAAATAATTTTAAAATTTTCATTATATCCAATAACAATTCTGAATTTAAAAATGTATATAGAATATAATAATTATTATTTTTTAAGTTAATATTTAAAAATTTGTTTTTTTTAATTAGTAAAAAATACTTCATACTTTTATTGTTATTATTTAGAAATAAATGAATTTTAAAATATATTTAAAATTTTCGTAATTATACTTTGGCGCCATCTGAAAATTGAAAACGAAATTATTTTCAGGAAGAATGAAAATTTCGATAATAGATTGCTGGCGCCATCTATTATCGAAATTTATCACATATTTCTTATACCTATTTATAAAAAATAATCTGAAATAAAATATTACATCAAGATATTTGATTTATTAGTTTAAATGTTTTTAAATTAAAAAAATAATAAATTATAAACATTTAAAATAATTTAATTTTTGCATACATTTGCTGTAAATTAAATGCTTCAGGAGTAAATTAACGATGAGTGAAAAAATTGAAACTGTACTAAATATAAAGTAAAAATTAAGATTNACAAAAAATGTGAATTATATGTAGATGAAATTTTAATAATTATTACAACAGAATTATTAATTTTTCTTCACTTATTCGTTATTAAGGTAATATTAAACTTACGAAAAAAAATAAATAGAATAAAAGTTTTAAAATCTAATTTTATAGAGTTATAATTTGTATTTTTAGTTTATCATTTTGAAACTAGAGGGTGTTGATAAGACAATGGCGGAACGAACTTTAGAAATCGAAGTAGAGAAGTGAGGAAACAAAAATGTGGAGGATGAAAAAATGGCAAAAAAAAAAACTGATATTTTCAATGTATCCACTATACAGAATTATGTTTTTTATTAATGAAGATTTTTTCGAATTATATCTCTGTTTGGTGAGTTTGATCATTTTTTAATAATAATGTACCCATTCATAGAATGCTATTACTATAATACGGTTATATAACATGTAAAATTATAAAACTTTATAAATTAAAATAAGTTATATATTTTAGCAGAATTGTAGCACTATAAATTATAATTGAAACTGATTTAATTGTATCAATACTTACTTTAAATTCGGCGAGAACGTTTTGCCCTTTAATTTATACGATAAATGATTACTGTATTGTATTATTGACTTCATTCATTGGGATTATGTAACAAACTGTTCCTTAACTCAAGAAAACTTTTAATGCGACTCAAAACAACAGTTATTTAATGTTAATTAAAAGAGTTTAACGTTTAAAATCGATGTGAACAATCATTATCTGGATTATTGTATTTAATATTTTGTTTAGAATCGCACTGATAAATTCAAATCACAGCGATGCTCTATTGTGTACGTACATAAATCTTCCAACTCTGATTTTTTTTGATTAAAATTTTAATGTTTTTTTAACTTCTTGAACTGTCTCCGCAATAGATTAAAGAGAACTTTCCACTCGAAAAAGTTCAACTCTTTAACCATTGTTAGACTTTCTATGATATTTACGAAACTTTCTATTTTTGCCAGCCGTGCAATTTTTCATCAAAGTTTTCTACTATGAGACAATAAATAACATTTAATTTTTTTTCTTTTTCTAAAAGGATTTAAAGTAAAATGCGAGTAATCTCTCTTTGGCTGATTTTTTCCCCCTAAAGAAGTCTATTGCATTTGACATGCAAATAAGCAATCTTTAAAGTGTTTTGTAATGCTCTTCCATGCAGGTAAGATGCACTACTTCTCTTATTTAGAAATAAGAAATGCGGCAAAACGTTGATAACCTATATTTATGATTAAAAATACAGCATCTCTGTATTTTTCTTGTTGTGTTTTCGCATTAACTAGTTTTAGATACAGAAAAAGTTAAGTAAATGTTGATATAAATTAGTAATCTAGTATATTCTTATTTTTGGATACAATCTGTGCATCTACGGGGATTTATCTCCTTAAAAATTCATCTAGAATGTTATATTTTCTTCCATTAGTTGTAATTTTACGGCATGAAAAGACAAATGAAAATTAAAAATATGTTAAATGGATAGAGATGTTAGAAGATCCTCCAATATTCTTCGCGTGCGTAAAACAATTTTTTCCTCCAAGACAAAACAATAGGGGAGGGTATAAATACAGTTAACCTCAGAAAATTCCGAAAGACATACAAACTGAAGCACGTATAATCTGTAGAAAATCGAACGGTTTGTTTAACCAAGACTCGAAACTTTGCAACTAAAACTTTCTGCTGCTGACAATGAGCAAATATTTACTATTATCCCGCACCATAGACTAAGCGTTCTTCTATCTCTATATGTTCTTTATCAAACAAAAAATATCTAAAGATTTTAATTATAACGGCGACAACGATGTTTATCATGTTACTAATAAGGAACGGTCGATTTTATTCATCGATTGGTAAAAATGGTGGCAGGTAAAAAATTACTACTAAATTTCGATCCTCTTTTTTTTCCACGTTGTTTGAAATAATTGTTCAACATTCCTCCATCAATATGGTGTGTGAATGAACTGACGTGCCACTTCTGCTTCCATTTATCTCTTTCGAGCCTTCTTTATGTCAGTTGATATTATTTATCGTCATCTTCATCGTATTGGATGCCCGCTGATTAAGCAAAGTTCGAAGTGGCCAATAAGCTCACTAATTAGTAAATTATGTCGGTTGCTTTCTTAACTTTGATAAATATTATTTAAATTGTTAATTTATCATAATATCTCTTTTGTAATTTAACTTATAAGACGAGTTAAATTATAGAAGCTACATCGATATAGGCCACAATACATTGATATGACATACAGGTAAAAACTCATTTCCATTTTAATACATAAAATTAATGTTAATCGTAATTTTTCGAATTCAATCTGTTGGGATTTTTATTTATTTATTTATTTATTTTTTATTTTCAATTTAGTAGTTTTTATTTTATAATTTTCAAACTTCTCTCTAAATCGATTATTAATACATGAAAATCATTTTCTATTAATTTCCAAACTTGTTTTCCATTAATTCTTAATTACAATTTTTTATATTAATTCACTAATGAATTTTGTTTAACCGAAATTTCACTTTTAACTTTGTAATTAAGACCCAAAACGATGGATTAATCAATTTGTTTCAATAACCAATCTCACATATTCAGGATGATGGCAGTTTATTCTTTAAAATGAGGAAAAAAATCCATATTTTTAATTTAAAACTTTATTATCTTTAATTAGTTTTATCTCTTTTAATCAACGAAATGCTCTTTTTATAAGTTACTATTTTTATTATTACAATAGTTGTCTAACAATCACATAACCGATTGTTTTCATGCTTAAGCTAATGTATGGAATTAAGAATGGAGAAGTGTAGAAACTTCGAAAATAATCATTATAAAATAATTATATTTAATCAACAGATTTGTTTAAAGTCAAATCCAATATTTAGAATCGATATATTAATTTTAAGTAAATATAAAAAAATGATATAAGTAATTGAATGTAACGAAAACTTTCCCTGAAGATAGAAGAATATACTTAGGTTTTGTTTGTAAATACATAACATATTCACCGCTGCTGTCGATTTAATTATAATTCGAAAATAAATACTTATTTTAAATTAAAACAGTTAAGTTTTCTTATAAATTTTAATACAAATATTAGAATTTTTTAGTGAACATTTATCCATTAAAGAGAATTTATTAAAAATGCTATTAGTTTAAATAAAACCATTGAAAATAAATATATATTTATTTTATGAATATTTCGAAGTTAAAACTGATTAGCAGAAAGTTATAAACGAGAACGACTACGTTAAATACAAGAGTAGCTTTTAATTACATATTTAAAAATTATTATTTGACTTAAACTTTTGAAATATTATACACAAATTTTATACACAAATAAACTTAATAATAACGAGCAATTATTTTATTGTGACATCGTTACAATGCCGGATTGCAATCTTTAATTTGTTTAATTTAAAATATATGCTCTCCACCTCAAATTAGTAGTGGCTTACATCATACATTTCCTGTTAGCAATAGAGTCGTGCCGTCATCTATATAACTTTTTCCAGGTGAAATTTTGAATTGAAATAACGTGACTTCTGGTTCAAATCGAAAGTTTATATATAGTTAATCGGTCTCCCTGCGCCTAAGGTTTTATATCTAGTCTCGGATTGCATCTATCTCGAGATTAAGGAAGGGCAGACGGACAGACGGACCACAGTGGGAATTTACAGGTCTACAATTTTTTCAAATTGCAGCCCAAAATACATTTAAATTAAGTATTTTATATAGAATTTTATCAACATTTAGAATCATTGCAATAAGACATTAATTCGAAAATAATTAATAATGTAATAAACTTATGCACTTTAGTTTTATATTGTNCCAATAAAAATTTAAAAAATTATTGCTTGATTTTTTTAAAACCATTTTTATTTGAAGGGCCGTCGAAAGTTTGGTATGGGATAGAATATTTCTTTATTAATAAAAAGAGGTCTTGAAGATTTTAGTATTTGTTAATAAAAACAATATTAAATTATAGGAGTAGGATCCTTCGGGATTTTCCAAACTTGGGAAAAATCCCCAGCTTTCCCTCTTCTGGACGTCCTCCTTATATAACCAGAAACAATTCATTATTCAAAGAAATTTATATTCTTAGCAGTTAATAGAGAAGTTAAATTTCTCTGTAGATACTAGGAGCACAACAGTGAAAACAGATTACAAGTAAAATTCTATTGTAATATTTTCAAATATATCCGACATTATAATTAATAGTTTTGTAATATAAATTTATAATTAAAGTTTGAAATAGTTTTATCTATTGCATTTAATATTTGTTATTTTATTTTCCAAAAATAAATCCTAAGTTCTGGATACGTGAAGAAACGAAAGAGTAATGCTAAAATAATAATAATGACATTTTTTCGTGCTCTGTTAAAGACTTTCTTACAAGAGTAATCATTCTATATCTGCTCCATTACAATTATCCATTGCTAATGTTTTTTCTTTATTTTTTTCAATTTTTTAAGAAAACTTTTTGATGTAAACTTTTCATTAAAGTAGGCCTGCTTGTTAAAATTAAAGTTATAAGCTCATGTTAAACATGTAAAACAAGTTTATGTTAAGTCGCCTCTGCATACAGTTTCGTTTAAAAGTATTAAATTTCTATTTAATTCCATTAATTGATTGTTTTTCTAAATGTTTATAAAGTTACTTTGATTTTTTCCTGATTAAAGTTTTGCTTTATTATAGAAATAAACTGTAAATAAAGTTAACAATATACAAACAAATAAAATGCTTTAAAGTTTTTCGTGTTTTTGTAGCTAAAAGTTTGAGCCTAAAGGTATGTACCCACAGTAAATACCCCCCTTTTGCTTGCTTTTCATAATATTTTTATATTGATATTTTACATTTAATATGCGCTTTTCGTTTTCAATTAAACATATTTGTTACTGTAGTTTGAATAACATATTTATATATTTAAAAAAATATAATTAATTCTTGATAGCTTTTAAACAAATTAACAATAGAGTAATATAATTAGAATATAAATCATATTTGTAAAATATATAATATATATTTATTACTAAAAATATAAGATTATAAAACCTACTTTTACTATTAATAGACTTTAGATAAATTTAAGTTTTATAATCTTATATTTTTAATAGTGTATTTCATTTATAGTTATTTTGTTTTATTTCAAAATTATTATTAAAAAATATAAATTAATAATAATAATAATAATAATGAGAAGCTTCTGAACTAAACAGGCGTTGTCTCACTTACATTATATTTTTAATTTAAAAGTGAATAAAAAATATAAATTTATATTACTCAATACTATAAAATTATTATTAGACAATTAATTATTTTAATTTTTTAGCAGATTTTTTCCTCTTTAGTGTAGATGAAATATATGAAAATAAATCATTTAATTGAAATTGGATATCGAACAAGTATACTTTAATAATTTCGATCGAAGTGGTATAAATCGCTTTGTATTCAATATAAGAGTGTAATTTTTACAAGTTTTTGTTATTCTTAAACAGAAACATTCAACTAGGTCTCATCTACTTAACAGTAAGACTATTACAGTATTTCCGATATCACGCATTCAATCCATTATTCTTCAGTAAAACTCATTTTATTCCTTCCACGCTTTGGCAATGTTTTTCGTGACGCTTCTGAAACAAAACCACTCAAAACAACCCTTCTGTCAAGCGCATCTCTAACGTAGTATATATATATATGTAGGTTATTTTATATATATATATATATACGTAGCCTATAACAAAAATCCCAAATAGCGAAAACTCTTTTCGATACATACGCTCCCATTTACTGGCAAAAATTTCAGTAATTCTTCTATCCTCGATACACCTGTCGATCTACCTTTTTATTTTACCCGCTTTTGTAGTTCGATAGATATGGATGGCGCGATATCTGGTAGCTCTGTCACCCATGGCATCCGTAATCCGCCATATTTCGTCTCCAATGCAGACTCCATTATCTCAACACGGCGAACAGTCGAGTTCGGTCGCTTTTTGTATAACAGTTTCGTCCAAGTAATTACATCTGGGGACAGGAGAAATGGAGCTATATGCATGAGATGTAAATGTGTATCTCAATATAAAGACAATACCGTTTGGCAGAAGTCGACCTTACATATTCGCCAATGCCTTGATGCTAGCTGGATCTGCGATCCATCTATTGCTATGGCATCGGAAAGTAGTCTCGTCATGCAAATCCCCGTAACGCATGCAGATAGAAGATCAGCGAGAAGAGAGAGAGAGATAGCAGGAAATGGTATGAATTGATACGATGCTGCAGTATATAGAATCCATATCGTTCAATCCGAACGATGGTATGGCTTTTGGCGTCATGTTCTCTATCTACACATGACAAATGTTTTCAATCGATAGTTCACAGAGGGCAGTTTCACCCGAATCACCTACTTCTCTTAGGAATATGAACGGTCATGTGGAGATCATTATTCAGTTTTTGTTATAAGCCTGGGATTTCCTAGTATAATTCACTCCAGACTAACTTCGAAATTATCATACTCATATCTTTATCCTTTATTTCCGTTTCTCTAAACGGAAGTTCGAGATAACAATTCTATTATATAAGCATTTTAAATTTATAAGTTGATTTCGTGTTAAATATTAAAAGAATTATTTTAAATCTATAAGAATTGCGCATAAAGTCAAGCTTGATAAATAAAGTTTATTGAAAGTGATAAGTTACTGCTTTAATAAAAAAAATCTTTTTAATTTTAAACTGAATTATTTACAAATTTAGATTTCGTGAAATCTAATCTATACGTAAACATCAGTGCATATTTCAATCTAGGTTAATAAAATATGAATTTCCTAATTATGGTCGTTTAAAGACAGCAAAGAGAAAGGAGAAAAAAGGCAATTTCGGTCGAGTAGTTGGTTTTACTTCTTGCTCAAAACAAGACAAAATTAGAGTAATTTTCGTTATCTGGGAGCCTAATACGCTTTTATCAAAACCGATTATTTGAGTGGCGGAGGAACGGTCGCGGTTAACGGATCATTTATAGGTTGTTAGTTGTTAACGCACCCAGTCGATAGCTCTCAAGTACATCAGTCACGAAACAAACCATTCCAACTTAGATTTTGCTCTATAAAAATTATCTCCTGGGCCTATGGATCATGAGCGATATTTAATAACGTTAAATATTGCTTGTTTAATATACAAACGACGAAAATGATTATCATGCAACGATCGAAAACGGCGAAGGAGAATCGAAAAATCTCATTAAAATCCCATTGAAACAATATTCGGATTTGCTTATATTTTTCTTAAGTAAATAAAGAATCAGAAAATAATAAAATATGAATTTCATCGAACTGCTAAAATTTAAAATAAAAACTTTTTATCACGTAAAGTCTCTGGACCCGAAGAGTGCTTAGCAATAATTATGTTTAAAATAGATAATTTCTCGCGTCAGAAGATAAATTATCGATCTAATAAGAAATAAAAGAGATATTAAAAGTAGCGTGTTCGATTTCCAATTGTTAAACCGAAAGGCGAGATTTTGCTATAGGTAACTTTAATTATTAATTCATGATAACGGTATCCATGTCACGCTCGGTCTCTTATCTTCTCTTGTTTATATATTCAACGTCCGTAAGCAACTTTTTGGCCTCGCGAGTGAAATTGGTACATTTGGAAGTTAACAGAAACTTTTTCTCTACAGTCGAGCAAAGTACAGGTGTATATTAATATTTCAGATATTTTGAAGCTATTAGGTAAGCCGCACGCTAAACAATAGCGAAAAGTTGCGTGTTATAGACCGGTCGAGTAGAAGAACACACGAAGAGTGAGGCAGTCAGTTTACAAATAAATCCATGACAGTAAAAGTTTATGTTCTTCTCGATGTTTAAAACCATTGATCTGTACTACCTATGAAAACTATTAAGAATTTTTTTATTTTTTTATATTTAGAACGATGAACCTGTTACATTTTATCTCTTTAAAGCATATTTTTGCCTTTCTTCTATAAGAAAACAATGGAAAATATATAAGTAATCATATAATCAGTAGCAGTTCGTTGGAAATTTTGTAATTGTTGAAAATAACTTTAATGGATTTATAAAGATTTTTTTATGGCGAATATATAAGAAGAAACATTACAAATATGACATCTGTATCTGCAAAATTTCGAGCACATTATGACTTAAATGCGCAAATGATTGATCGTTCGGTCATATCTCAAATTTGCAGATTGCAAATTAGCTTACAGCATCAAATCCCACCAAATCAAAATTCATTAAGGCAGCACTCACGTTTCACTTCAACAGCGGCAAACTTTCCTATACTACTTTCGCTTTGTCAGAATTCCGAGCATCGCACTCAACTTTCCGTCATCACTTTTCCACAACTGGTAACTCAAACGACAAATTATCACCTCATACATATTTAAACAGGGATTGATCTGCATACAACTAGAGGTACTCATGAATATTTAGCGTCCGCTTTCGGCCACTTATCTTCTTACCTACGGCAACTTAAGAGGAAGAACAAGTCGACCAAAAAATTACCTGCGAATTTCCAAGTCGAGCGCCTGATCCTCGTGGATTAATGGAGAATAAAATATATCATCGTGGTGATTTTTTTAAACTGGTAATAAGTTCGTCTAGAAAAACGATCCGAGATAAAAAAAAAACTCAGAATGAAGAAAAATAAGAATGATGAGCATTCTAGCACAAAGTACGCTTGACGACACTAATGGGTACTTGGATACAGGTCCTCTTCTCTCGTTCTTCCTCTAATATCGCTTCTTATTTTTTACTGTGTTGCAGGCCTAATCCATAAAGCCTTTTACCAAGAAACTACACACTTCTTTGTCCAATTTAAAAGTTTTACGCTGCATAATCGCCCTATAAAAAATGATCTTATTATAATATGTTAATTTATAACTAGAGTTTCCTCGGGTCTGTTTAATGTGTGTTAAAAACGTGTTAAAATGAAATTTTTTATTCTAAAAAAAACGTTTATTTTATTTCTTTAGATTATTTTTATCCATTCTCTAACGTTACACTGTAAAGGTTTAATAATACTTTAAAGTATTTTTAAATACATCTTAATGCAATAAAATTTTATTTAAATATAAAAAAATTTAATATAAATAATCATAGGAAAAAATCGGTGTTTAAACATTCCAAAAATTAATTATAAAAAGTAACTTTTTATTATCTTTATAATTTAATAAAACTAATAGTTTTTTGTCGAGTTGATACAGAAATTATATTTTCAAGTTATAATTTAATGAATATTTTTTGTGATGATGCACATCATATTTTTTACTGCAGAAAAATTAATTTTGAATAGAAAATTTTCAAAAAAAATGATAATTACAATTGTTTAAATTTATGTATATTTTTTATATAATGGAATTTAACAAGCTTTGAAAAATTTAGATGGTTTTTCTTCCATCAAAAAAATTATTAAGGTTGAAATTCCAAGAAAATCTCTACATAATTTGCATGGTGCCAATATCTATCGCAGACTTCACCTTATAACGAGGTAATATATAGATCCAATGAAATGAGGAAGCCCTATATTTCACTCGTCCCATCAACAATGATGAAGTGCATTAATAACAGCTGTTGTTATACTAGTTATCCGCCAGGCACTGACTAATGGTGTAGTATCCGATACCGAGATGATGCACATTTATGTACTCTACTATAATAAGCTATCTTAAATCTTGTTTCCTCTTTTTTCTTTTTAATTCTGATATGCATAAATGAGTTATCAAACATCATTTTTAATAAAGTTATTACTGGATAACTTCCTTTAAAATAGGCCTACATATTTTTAGTACTCTTTATTTGGGAGATGGTTTTATATATGTATAAACGAAATACTTTGTAATAATTCACTTATTAGATATAAAGGTTTAATGACTTATTAGGTCTTTGTCTAGTAGGAAAGTCTAATCAATAGGTTTGGCTTGGATAGCATTTAACTATCAGCCTTCGGAAATGACACGTGTTTTCAGAAAGGTGATGCGGGCAGGATTAACAGTAGCTCGACGATCCGTTTAATCCGATTCTATCCTGTATTCCGATACCCGTGGTCCGGACACCAGATGACGATGACTACATGACATGAACGCGCTCTAGCGTTGGTCGTGGGAACTATAACAGTCTGCTGTCTGTTAAAGAGACTAAGGACCCTTGTTGTCACAGAGTAATTTACCAAACCAGCCCCTAGCTTGGCTTGTTCTTGTGTATCAATCGGGATGTCACCGAGTACAAGTAAAGTTACCTACGAGTGAAAGTCGACGGCTCAGCCTACATTATGACTCTTTTTGAGTTAAACACGCACAAAAAGTTTAAAGTTTAGAGAAGGGAAAAACCAATATAGTGGTAATTTCGATCTGTTCTAGCAAATAATGAATGAAGTACAGTGTTAAAGTGTCACCATCTGTCTCGTTCTTGTCATCTCAAAAGCCGAAAATTGATCTCCGTTAAAATTTGAGAATGTGTTGGACAAATACGTGTCAAATAGAGATGTTAAGTATAAGATGATAACAGGTTTAGACTTTATATCCCCCTCACGAACGATATTGATTGATTATCTTGCTTACCAGTTTTAATGATTTGCAAGTTTCATATCAATACTTTAAAAAATATCATTTCTAACATAATAATGTAACACGGTATATAAAATTCTTAATCTAACTGTAAAACAATCCGCTACAATTAAAAGATAAACGTTGATTAATCTGTAATGTTTTTAATTCGGTTAAATGGCAGATTTATACCGAATGATTTTATATGTAGTCTTTACATAATCTCTTACTCAAAAATCTAAACAAATATAGAAACTATGCATTGATAAATAGGCAATTTACAGATTTACGGACATTAGCGCGAATTTAATGTTTTCCCAATCGCATTGCTGATATTTCAGGACGATTATATTAAGTGAAGATATTCCAATCATCAAACTATATATCCAAACTTCATTAAACATCCATCGATGTTAATATATCTGGCGGCATTATTTTAAACGGCGTAGAAAGCCTAGAATCGAGGTAAATTAATGCGACACTCGTAATGGGTTCACATCAACGTCTCCCCGTAGGATCCGCTGGTCCATTCGACCGACTGTTAATTAATCCAACGTGAAGAGACGGTGGGAAAACTCACACTGTGTATCTCTCGCCTCGGTAAGCATCTCCACGCCGCAGGAATGACAAATGGCCAACCAGGACTTTACAGCTTGTGCTACCTGCGTTGCTTCGTCACCTCTAGGCTTAATGGTGTATCGTGCACTAGTGCAAGACTTTGCAAGGCACTGTTTGTCGAACAGATGGCAAGATCTATCTACATCCGTCCCCCTTTAGTATCCGGTCCTAGCTTGTTTTACGAGCTGCGTGAGCACCGCAGACGTAGTCTGTTATATGTCTAATATTCTTTCATATATTATACCATAGACATATTAATTTTAGAAATGAATGTAGTGATATTATTTTATCCGGTATAAAAGATGGTGATGAAGCTGTGCCTAAAGAAGATTAATATAAAATATTTCGAGTTTAAAATGCTTTCGTTGGAAAAAAATTAGCTAATTTTGTACTATTAATCGACAAATTTAAGCGTTTTTGATGTGTAAGAATATAAAAAAAAACTGAGTTAAGATTAAAATGTGATATAAAATATATTCATAATGTTAGACATTTTGAAAAATTGTGAAATATCCAGATAGAATCCCGGAATTTTTTCTAAGTAATATTTCGGAATCCAGAGAACAGTGGAGTCTGGGGAACCTTAGTGTTTATCCTCCCTCATCAATCATCATCAATATTTCCGATTCGGATATTAGAACAATATCTTTTTGTAACTTATGAAATTTTGATCTTTAAAAATGAAAGAGCTTGGATGTTTTCCACACAATTTTTGTGTTCACAAGAAAAAATTCTCTAGTGTTTGATTTCAAACGTTATAGAATGAATTCTATTTAAAATCTATTAGTTTTATATAAAGTTTTTAAGATACAGCTCATAATATTTGCTAATTACAAGGAATTAACTTATAGAGCTAAACTAACAATTAGAATTAGTTCGAAATTTTTAAAACTAGCTCTAGATCAAATTAAAAATAAAATTTAATTTACAAAATATAAATATCGATTTTTTAAAACCCAAAAACAAATAAAAAACACGTTTGAAAGCTGGAAATAAATTATTCTATGAACAATTTAATTTTTCCGTTTAGGCCTAAATGTCATAAATTTATTTTATGATTTTCATTGAAATTTACTAACAAAAATTTAATAGTAAAAATCAAACGTAAAATGTTATTTACTTACACGTAAGCAGGCTTATATAGAAAATATTATAGTTTATTTGCGATTTATCAAAGACTGAATATATTAAATAATAATAAATAAATAATATAGGCCTATAATATATCCTATATATTTAATTTTCATATGTTATAATTATATATCGATATATCATATTAAAACAAAAAATATATAATCTGTATTATCTTAATATTTTATTTATTATTATTATTATTTTTATAGAATTTTAAGTTCTGATAAACATATTTAATGACAGTATTATTATTAAAGTTTTAAAACGTAAATGTATAATAATTTTTAATTTATTTAGATCAGTATTCTAGTCTCAAAATATACAATGTTTGAAGTTACAAAAATGGTACAGTAAGCCATATTTTAAAATTAAGTCTATAGATTACTAACCAATCTATATTTTAATTAGAAAATATATATATTTTTTGTTTGTAATATAATTATTTTCAGATTTTTTAGCCTACTGACAAGGATATTTACTTTCATGCATATGATGTAAACTGTATACCAAGGTGTGATTATAAATGGCAGCTTAATTTTGTGTAAAATATATATTAATTTAATTACTAAAATATTAATTTGATAATACGTTTAATGCGTTAAAATTTTATTTATAAATTCAAACAGAATAATAGGGCTTTTTATTTTTAATACAGTCTCTTATACATTACTTTTCTTATTTTAATTCTATTGTTTATCTAATGGCTTATATTATGAATGAAATTTTACTATTAATTAATAAAATCAAATATTACAGCAAAAATAAATTTTAAAAAATTTCAAAATTAATGCAATTAAGATTATGTTTAAAATGCAATTACAAGATTAACCCTTCATGGTAGAGTCTTCCATAATAGAATTTGATGATTGATAAGATAATTATTACAGTAAATAAAAGCAATAAAACTATTTAGGCCTAGCAAATATTTTTAATATTTTATAATTTTAGATAAACTGTTATTATTTCCAAGAACTAAAATTTGATTTTAGAATTTCAAATATATATTCAGGTATATTGTAAAGTTTCTGCACTTTATAGATTTAAATTGAAAATTTCTATTAGTTTATAAGCATTGTTTGAAGTTTCTGTAGATAATTTTAACTCCATTAAAATTTTAACTTTATTTCTTAAAGAATTAATCTCCGTACTAGCGATATAGTTTAATCTAACATCTTGAACTCGCATTCGCTTACTTGTCAAAGGCCATATCATAATTGGTTCTTAATCCCAAAACGTGGTTCAGTACGAGAAATTACGGATCATATTTGTGTTTAGATATACTTTATACATTTATTATATACATTGTGTAATATCTGCTTTTAAGTTTAAGAGAAAGTAAAGTCAATTTACGCCTTTTAAAGTTACTTTTATAAAATGTGTAGATTGTTAAAAACTTTCACAGACGATTTTAAGGGATTTATTGCAAATAAAATTTATTTAAATAGATTATCTCTGACAGAAGTGATAGTTAATACGAAATTTAAATATATTTAAAAATTAGATTTAACAATATATAGGAAATCATACAAAATATATCGTTTTATGTAAAGTAAAACTAGTATTAAACGCGTTCACTGAAGATAAAACTATTAATATAAACTGCATTATCATTAACATGCAAATACTTTCTTAAGCACATCTCGTAAAAAATCTCGACGGATGACATTTTAAAGTTATGCATAAGAAGTCGTTAATTAGCAGCTTAATTACAAAAGCAACCAATAGAAAGAGAAGCGAGATAAAGGAAACAGTGAAATTTCTTCTCCATGACAAACAACGAGAAAATGAAAAATAAAAGTAGTTAAGATAACCTCCCCCTTATCGGAATTCCGTAAGAATTTTAATTTGTAACGCAATCGTCTTTAGAAAACCATTAAATTTACTGGTCTAACAATAGAGAGGCGTGTCGCCAGCCAACCAGTACTTCCCATTTTATTTCATTTCCTCTTATTAATGAGAGAGCCAGAGATAGCGAGATCTTTTGTAAATCGGGTGGCTAAACCATCGGACAGACCCGTTTCGACAACTAACTCTCGACACAGCGAAATCCATTATCTACTTAGTATGTTATTATGGACTGAGTGAGGGCGACCGCTTTGTTCGTTTTGTAGACTGTACCGCATGCAATTATTCCAGCATAGTGTGGGCGAGGTGTGCGGGAGTAGGAGACGAATCTCCTCCCCTGTAGGGGGGCTCGTCGTTTGACACGAGGGTTGCATAACCCCGGTGAGAAAGCCACCATGTGTCGCCTCCATCGCTAATTACCGGCCTCTCGTTCGTTCTCCTCCTTAATCTGGTTAGGTCGTCATCATTCACTGGCAACACAGAGAGAGAGTGTGTGTGTATGTGTGTGTGTGTGTGTCTGTGTGTGCAACTCTTGCTACTTTGGCTGCATTCTCTCTCTTGGTGATTAATACTAGACCAGTTGCCGTTTCTCTGACGTTACCGGCTGTAAGCGACTTGGAAACGGATATGTTGTTGGCCTCCTTTTCACCAACCAAAGAGGCTGATCCGAGTATTAATCTCTGCCACCGTGAGACGGTCGATTGAAGTTTACCCGGTTTTGTTTCTCTTCTGACCACTCTGATCGCTTGTCGATTAGCTATCCCATCCCAAATCGTTGATAAAATTCGATCCATACACTTCAACTTTTACTTCGAATAATAAACAATACACTCAACTATTTTAAAATTAACGCTTTAATATCAACTTTTTAACTGTATATAATATAGAATAAGAAAGTTTTAAAATTTTTAAATTATTTTAAAATTATTATTATTATTATTATTATTATTCAAAAATAATATTTGGTGATACGGATGTTAGCTTTGTTTAATTGTTTAATGTTGGAGACGACTTTCTTAACACTTAATAATATAGCATTGTTATGTCCAAACTACTTCAATAAATTGAAAAATTTAAATATGCCTCTAATACTTTTATAGGCGACTATATTATATCTAAGTGAAATTTAGATTTTTGTTTTTATATAAAAAAATTAATTTTAAAGTAAAATGTTCTTAATAAAGCTAAATATATTTTTAATTTTATGATAAAAGATTATAAATTAGTGCACTGCATAATGTTAGTTGCATAGTTTTTGTTTATAAATTTTCAATTATTTATTTCAGTTATTTATGGAAAAATTTTAATTTTATTTTAAAAGATTCGCCATAAATTGTGCGCTTAAAGAAGTGCTTATTTTTAATATTGCATTTCACATCAAATAAATAATTTGATTTAAAGCAGATTATATTGTATGTAAAGTCATTATTTGAAATCATTAAAATAATTTTCATAATTTTGCATCTGTAAATGGAAATGGGGAAAATTCACGTTCATTTGATTTTAGAATAGCATCTAAAGTAAATTTTTCGGAATTGTGGAGCTTTGCTAAATCGAGAGTTTCTCACACTTGACTACCATCGACTTATTAAAATCCATATTCCTTAGTTTTAACTTCAGCAAAAGCCTTGGTCATTTCACGAGTCGAAAACAAACTCTGTAAACCTATAATTTCAAACAGATCATAGTAGAGGCAAGTAATTATTAGCTAGTCTGCTAGCGAATTCAATTGCCTACTGTAAGAGCAAAAGGGGGAAGTTGGAAGCACTTAGTTGTCATTGATTCCCGTTGCTGTTAATTTCTTCTTTCGACATCCGTAGCAGTAATCACTCCTCTATTGAACCACAGAGAGAGCAAATTAATTTCCCAATCCTATTACATACACATACCTCCACATCATATGCTTAGAGCTGATACAGATGACTTGAAGTGACGCTGAGCAATATATGATGAAAAACATGCTAAATTGCTTCGAGATTTTTTAAGAATAAAGCAGTCCTCGAAGTCGATAGATTGTCAACGTTGAGTTAATCAAATCCAATTATTATTTGTTTAAGTTCTCTTTCTTTAGCAGGAATGATTTTCCTTATCATAGGTAATTATCTGCAACATTTTTCAAAAACCGAGAAAGAATAAAAATCAAACGATTATTTGATTATACGAACCAATTTATGAAGTGATCTTTTTTATTATTATTATTTTTTAAATTTCTAAGATCATCTATAGTTTTTATGGGGTGTTTTTAGAAGCCAGGATTTACATTAATTAAAAATGTAAAAACCTACAGTTAACTCCTACACACCATTTCGAATTTATACAGTAACTTATAAAAAATTAGTATTTATAAAGCTTAACGATTATTTTCTAGATTTTTTCAAAAATTTAAATTGTTATTTATGGAGTTATGAATTTGAACAAACATTTTTTTTTTCTTAAGGAACTGATAAATGTAAATCATAAAGATTACGACCTCTTCTAATGTTTAAAATGAAAATATTTTCAGATGAAGAACGAAGTGAAAAAGTTAATGATGTTTATATAAAAATAGCGGAATTGCATGCAAAAGTGGAAAGTCTCTCATGACAGTAAATTTAGATAAGTAATCTTCACGTACTATCTTAATAGAGAAGGGAAAACGTTGAATAATGTCCATCTATGACTTACATAGTGAGTGGAAAGACGGTAAAAAAATCTCTCCGAGTAACTCTGGACGTCACGAAAGACACTGTCACGCACTAAATACCGCATGATTGCGTCTTCATTTGTATCAAAAAATTGCCGCCATTTTGGATTCTACAAAGTAAAGTTTATCACATTCATTTTGAAAGTTTTGCCTCTTAAAAAGCTTTTATTCCAATTTAAAACTATTAAAAATTGAATTTATAATAGTTAAAAACTTTTTACTATCAACAAAACAGAAAGATTTTAATAAAACATGGCTGCTTTAAATCATCATCATTTTAAATAAAACTAACATTTTAGGCCTGTAATGAAATCTTTAACAGCTAAACTGCCCCAGAAGATTTATTTTTTTAATATTAAATGACAACGTTTATTTTATCTATTAAGACTTATTTTAATTATTATTAAATACATTTTATATTTCTAAACGATATATTTTGAATAAAATTGTTTTAAATTGTATATAAAATTCTTTGAATAATGTTTATCTATTGACGAATAATTCATGAAAGAAATATTTATATAAACACTCGTTTTCTCATCCCCACCCTTCTTGTATTAAAAAGAAAACAAACTTCATTTCGACGAAGAGGACCTAGAATTTGGTCTTCAACTTGTCGATGATGGAATTGCGTGTTTAGGAGACAAGTAAATCCCCGTTTGAAAGGTATAGTTGCGTTATTCTCGACAAAAGTTTATTACTAGAAGGAGGAATCGTGACTATTGATTCGCAGTGACCATCGACAAATGACGCTAGTTCACGTGACGTTTTCATCGTCAACCAATCACTAAGCAAAGGAGGGAGGCATTTTCGTCACGTGAGACTTGTTGATTTATGCCAGTTGGATAAAAACAGATTAAAATGAGAAACTTCTAATTGTATGCTAGGCGTTTCGCTTCAAAATTTACTGCGTATTAGCACGGATCTAATAAGTGAAAAAAGGTTACAAAAATCTACGAAAATATCATTGATTATGCCATAAAAATATTTTCTAATTTATTTCTTTAATATAATTAGTATTTACGATTCAGTTTTATAATATTAACTTCTTACATAAAGTGTTTTAAATAGAATTAAAAATACAGTTCATTATAATATATATAACTCATATATAATGTGATATCTTCTTGTTTCCTGCTTTATTTAAAATTTTAAGTTCTGTAGAATATATTAAAATATATAAATCTGTTGATACGTGCCTGATTCACGCAATACGGACCTGGTATATTTAAATTCTAAATATTGAAAGAGAAAATGCAAATGATTAAATCTTTGTTAGGCTAATTTCGGAATATGTATAGGTCTATACGTATATTGTATTTTAAAGAAATGTTTTGTTAATCAGTATGAGAACGTTATAGCTTGATAACAGTAAATTTTGTTAATTTCTTTATACACGTTAAATGAATTTTTAAAATCAAATTAAAATTCAAAGTTCACGTATTATTAATCATTAGACATATTTTTTACGCGAAAGAATTCAATTTAATTTTTTTTCAGACGAGAAACGTTTAATATCGGAAGCAATAAATGCTTGTAAATATAACATTCGAATGTAGTGTACTCTTATTTTTTAAGTCCAACATACACGAAATTAAAAATGTTTTGATAATTTTTCTTTAATAATTTTCCTTGAAAATGTATTTTTGTCAAATATAATTAATGGCCAATAAAAGTATTACGTTGGATAATATTTCTGTGATTAGAAATGTATCTCGGCTAAGATTGTTTGGAGAAAGAAAAAAAAAAATGTTGATTATATTCATGAATGAAAACAACTTATCAAAAGTTGAAGTATATTTTGTAGAAAACAAGGAAATAGTTAAAGTAGAACAGAGAATATGCGAAAAAGAAAACGGAAGAACATCTCGTTAGCTGATAGTAATCGGACAGAAATATCAAAACACCATAAATCGACTACAGCAACAAACATATCATTCACTGATCTGTCTAATCTTTCGGCTGTTCTGTTTTGCATTCAAACTAGACACGGAACTTAGTAGAAGAAATCTACCTTCCTATCTGATAGCGGTATATTTTTCACAAGTTGTCGACTGGCTATCGACGTTGGCACGGAATTTCATGTTACCCGCAGAAAAATCGCTCTTCCATCACTCACCTTAGTCTGAGAGAGAATTGGCAGAGAAAATTTTCAGGTCGGGTGGGAAGTTTTCTCAGTGGAGGGTGGAAAGAGAAGATTGAGGGACCAGCGTGACTTTCCACCGTGTTTCGAATGATTGAGTTCTTTTGAAGGTAGAAACACAATCAGGCGAAGAAAATGGGCCTAGGAGAAAAGAAACATTACTTACACCTGTTGGCAACGGACCTTTCCGATACTTCGAAGGTAGAAAGTAGGAGGCGGAGATCTGATTGATGCGTGGTTCTCAAAACATTCCCGACCATAACACATTATATACAGTAGATGGGGAGAAACTTCCAATTTTCGTCCGTATAAGGGACAATACACCGGGCAGGAAGTCCTTGTGGAAAAACTCGTTGGTAAACTGTTTACTTTCTTTTTTTTTCCACTTCGGTTTAGAAAAATAAGGTGCCGGAATCCATTTCATAGACACCTCGTTCACCTCTTTGCTATGAATAATGCTGCGAAGTCCACGAAGGCTTCCATCGATCAAAAACAGACCACTTCGTCCGCAGCAATATCTAAAAAGATTTTACCCGCAGAAATATCAAAACTCCAGAAAATACTATATATAAACTGAACATTTAGACATTAGTCAATCCTTGTATTTATGAAACAATTATAAAATAGTTTAGTAATTATTTCTAAACGCCAATAAGATTTAAATTTAAAATATGCTAATTTGAGCAAAAAGTGTTCTTAGCCTACTTGTAATAATATTATTTTATTTACTTAAAAACTTATTATTTAAATTATTTTAATAAATTAATATATCTCTATAACATTGTTAAATTTTAAAGTAAAATAGAATTTATTAGTCATTAATTAATTAATTATTAAATTTCAATTAAACATGCTAGAAATCTAAAACTGACTTTCGCTTCAGATAAAATTCGAACAAACAAACATACCATTTGTAATTATTATATTATAGAGCTTAAGTTTATTATTAGTTTAACACAATGAATTCAATTTTTATTATTAAAGCCTGTTAGCATTAATAAATCTTTGTCATTCTAAATTTTTTACATTATAAATTGACATTTTTGAGAGTTTAAAATATTCTTTATAAGAAGTATTGCAGAATATTACATTAGCTCTATTAAAGAACTACATTACTAGGCCTACATTAAAAATTGAAATTATTCAATAAATGATTTAGATGTTACTATTTACAGCTAGATATAATGATAGAATTTATAGGTCTAACGAAAAATTTCTAAAAATATTAGGTCTTTACATTACTTCCAGTCTGATATTTATGTGTTTTTTGTAATATAAAAAACAATTTATTAATTTTTCTACTTAATATAATTTCATTGGCAGGCATTTATTCTAGATATGTTATAACGCTTTATTTAAATTTCAATATGTTTTCGGTTATAGGCATGTCTGCTATTCTATTAATGAAATATATTTGTTATTTATTACGTCAAATCATTAAAAAACATTGTTGATTTTTGCTGTCTTCCATAGTAATTTAGATTGATTGAGAAGTCTGCTTACTTTATAGGCCTATTAAGCATGTTCCATAAAGTGAATATAACGGGAATAATGTAAACAAAGTTTATATTTTGTTTCGTTTTGTGTGCTTGAGCCTATTCGTATAATGTTTCAATGCTAAATAGGCCTATTATAAGTTTATTTTTTACATCTAGCTTTTGCGTAATAGTATAATATAAAATATATGTAGGCCTATGTATATTTATAGAAACGATTCCATATCAATTTTGTCAATTAACTTAAATGATGTTATTTTTAATAATTCGTACTAATTTATTTTTATTTTATTTAAACTAAACAACACCATGGCCATTGGCCTTTTCCAAGTGTCGAAAAAAATACACATATAAAAACACAAACAGTCAACAAAGAAACTACCAAAAAAAAAAAAAAAACACAAAACTAAACACAATTTGGTTTTATAATTAAAATTGAAAAGGTTTTAGGACATTTTATTAACAAAATATACAAAATTTTTGACACGATTTTCAATTTACGCTACCGATTTGTTAAGATTTGTAATATGTGTTTATAATTTTCATTAAATGATAAAGAACGGTAGCATGATACGAGCTATAATCTTAATATAAATGTAATTACAATATTCAGCTTTGATATTAGAATATTCTTGATTGTCTGTATGTTTAGTTACGCTGATATAATTATTAATAAAATCAAAAATATCGAGAACTTTTAAGATGTCTTTCTAATATACCATTAATAAAAGCTTTCTTCGTGTTACTTAGTCATTCTGAACGAAGAAAGAACCTATTGCTTTGATCTATTTTCAAAAACACACTTAGGCCTATCATTTTGTAAAAATAAATTATTAAATAACTATCGCTACATAAATAGTATATAAATATATATATATATTAAAGATTATATATACTATGTTAAAATTACATATGCTTATATTAATTACATTATTATTTATTTTTAGGTATGCTCTCTCTCGTGGATTTATAGGAATATCATAATTCTTCAATTAGAAAATTAATTATACTTACGTATCCGTTATTATGGGTTTAGAGTTATTGTTTCTTGACATATATATAGAAGAAAAGCATACATTAATTAATTTTTTTAACTAATCGATGAATTTGTATTTTTTTATTTACAATTATAAAACAGTTATCGAGATTTAACATCATAATTTGATTGTGTTATTATTATTATTTTCTTTGTGTGTGTGTGTGTGTGTGTTCAATGCTGCATAATACGCGCAATATGAATGAAGATTAAAAGAAATTTTTAAATTTTCTATTAAAATTTTTTATAATTATAGTCTTATGTTTTAAGAAATCTTAGTTTCAGGTACTCACCGTGTGACACAGAAAGGTCTATCATGCATAAAAGTTGGAAACTTTTCTTTTCTGTCAATAACGCTTTAGGATATTTTCGTAATACTTTATTCTCATGATAAACATTTCCTTTGTATCTTCACATCACTTATTTGTGCAAATACGTCTTAATTTCTTTATGTTTTCGGGGCATTACATCAAACCTTTCAACCACATATCTAATAAAACATGGCATCTGATGGAAGCACCCTCAGGTAACTGGTGTCTCAATTAAGTCAAGTTAATTTGTGGATCGAAAAATTAAATTACTTTACAGACAGAAAGAAGAAAGTAGTGGAGTAGAGACCCGCAGCCTTTCGTTTATCTTTAAACTCTTCCTAGAGGCTGGTTCTTAATTGGAAACCTTCTTTTGTTTGTAAGGATAGTTCAAATAACTTTATAAAGGTCTTAACCTCTGTTTCCTTATCTTATAAGTACTGTACAATAATGGTTGTTAGTCATACTAATTACAGATATACGAAATATACAGTTTATTTACATGGAAGTTGTTAACAAATGCTTCTGAGATCTCACATTCTTTCTCTTTCTCTAATCATCTAACACACAGAAAACTTACAGTACTATTAAATATTTAATGCATTTATTATAAAAGCAGTACTCTATAATCTACAAATATTGTTTAATATTTTTAAAACATTTTGAAAACGAATTGGTTTTTATAATTAGAAGAATTAGGATTTTCGAATAAAATCTATTGTCTATTGATTGTCTATTGAATTATTGTTCAGTGAGATTGTCTATTGAATTATTGTTCAGTGCCAATTTATAGAATTAAATCGTTCAAGTTGCATACCAAAAAATAGAAACTATTCCATTTTTTGACTGGTATCATTTGTCTGAATAAACTGATTCGATTTCTATTCTAAATGGTTGCAAGTCTGACCGGATTTCAAACTACTTTTCTACAAAACTACCAAATAACTTTCATTCGATGCCTTTTTCCTTTTTCATTTATGGGAATTGAACAGTTTGTATATAGGTTACTTTCCTTTTAAAAGAAACTTTTAAAAGGAAATTTCATATAAAACTTAAGAAGCTGGAAAATATTTAAAATATTAATTATTATTTAAAATTAAATTTTTTAAAGTCTTTCAATTTAAGTATTGCGAGGTAAAGTAAATGAATAAATTCGTAACTCATAAAAAATAAGTGTAATTGTTTCTTTCAAAAACTTTTAATTTCAAGTTGAGAAAAATTAATTAAAACTGGAATATTTTATCATAAAAACTTAAAAAATTAATAAAAAATAAATTTGGAAAAACGGACTTTCACCTGTTACATCCAGAAACAAGTATAACAATCACCTGACCCATGAAATCAATAAAAGAATCGTTTTGTCGCAGTCGAGTTTCTCTCTTTTTTAATATATAATTAGCAGTAAGAGGCAGTACCGAATAAAAAACTAAGAAAAACGGGGAGAGAGAATCATTAAGGGTATATTTTAAAAAATAATAACAAACATTGAGCAGAGAAAATTAACGAGACGACGAGCTGTCTCTCGCGTGACCTGCTCCAGTCAATATACTTACAGGACGAGGTGTTTTTCACACTTTAAATTAATAAATGTTGCAATCCGAGCCTCCACTTGGTAATTAATTTTTTGTCCATTCACTTCGGATAATGATAGAAAAATCTTTTTTCTTCATTCTCCACTCTTTTTCTAGCTGCGGGTTGTAAGCTTGCTTCTCCTTTGGGATGTTCATTTAACGAAGCTTTTTTTTATTCCTTCCGTGATTTGAAGGATAATAAATGTATTCGACAATCGAAATTAAGAACGGATAAATTTATCTGATAATAGATAAATTTAATCTGGACTTAATTTAAGTTTTATTTTGTCTAAGTGATAAATATTGCATAATCGTATTTTAAAAATAAATTTTTATTAGCGTTGATAAAATTATATAATTTTTTTCCTTTATTAAAAATATCAAACATTTAATTTTAATATTTCTTCCCTATTATTATTTATGGCCGTTTTATATTCTTTCATTTGTTTATTCTGATGTAAATTGATGTAAATACAATTTGGTTATATGCAAAATGTTTCGTGTTAAATGTTTTGTAGTCCTCATTTGCATGTTATTCTTTAACTTATCAGAAAATTTTTCTTGTTATTATAATGATATAGCTTACAAAAAATTATTTAAAATTAATTTTTAGTTTCTTTGGCCTGTTCTTTTAAGAACATTAAATTAATAGGGAAACTATTTGCAAAAATAATACGAAATGATCTGTAAATTGATGTAAGGTGTAATATTAATATTATGATAAATTCTTTTCTGCGATACTTTTTAATGTTTTAATTAATGTTATAACTGTGCTATTAAAAATATTCTATTCTAGAATTATTCGTATTTTATTTATGACGATACATTCAATAAAAGATAAAACAATTGCAAACATTTATGCACTAATTAAATTAGAAAAATTTATATAAAGTTTTGGACAACATTTGATCTTTCGCCTTCTAAACTCTTGATTAAATGTCAACTTAACTCCTGCGAAGCAATGACCCTTGCAAAAACAAAGCAAGAAGATCTGGAAGTTAACATTTATAGTCCCGTCTTCACATCTTGTCATATAATTATGTACTGTACTGTACAGTACATGTAAAATCGAGGCTCATTAGAATTTCTAAAATTTTCCTTGTTTAATTAAAAATCAATTTCAGAAACATGAATATATGTTTCTCAACGCTTCAAAATTTTTACACGGATAAATAAATTAAATTATTTATAAATTGTTATATAATCTGCAGTCAATGAAAATAAATTGCATATTATATTCCTATTATGTCAAATATATAGCCTATATTTCATGAAGTTTAGTTTCTTCTGATATTTAAATATTTCAACAGAAATTTTAAAGAAAAGACAAACGTAGTCTATAGATTTTTTTCATATGAAATTATTTATTAGATATGTTTACAATGGCAAAGAATAAACATTAAATTGAAATTGTCAATGTAATTTAATCTCTATTCAATATTTAAATTTATTTAGAAATTAGGAAAATTTTACGATAAAATAATTTTTGTATTACGTATAAATTTTTATTTGGTTTTTCTGAAAATATATATAAAATTATTTAAAATATATTTATAAATAGATTACAGGCCTATGTTAAATAATATAAAATAAACATTAATTATGTATACAATTATTTATTTTCATATAATTTATAGATATTATTGATATCGTGATTATTATTAAATGTTCTGAATAATTTGATTTGAATATTATTGATATAATAGTGCTAAAGTATTAATATAAGTCATTACATATAATTATAGAGGAAAAAGAAATAATCATATATATTATATATGATTATTTCTTAACCGGAATTCGGAAAGGTATAATAAAATTATATAAAAGTTAGAATTAAAGCTATACAAGAATATAACATATGTGGTTATATGACAGATTAAAATATATATGCCATCAGACCTTACCTTAAACTTTCATGTTATTATTTTTCTTTTGAAGCCTTTGCTAATTAAAAACTATTATACATCTATTTTTTTATAAACGTTCTGTCAGCAATCAATATATCTTTAAAAAATTTAATTTTTAACAGTAATTAAATATTTAATTAATAGCAACTATTGGTTAATCACAAGCTGTATATAATTTCTTTCACCGTTTAATTAATAATCAAGGTTTAACCAATAAAGGAAAGGATAAATATTTAATGCAAGAAGAAACATATTTCTGCGACAATATGGCAGCCACCATTTGTAAACAGGTGTGAAAAGTAACGGCAGAGATTCCGTTGCATTGATGCTGAAGCATAGCATGATGTATGATGGAGGGTTAAGAAAGCCGGATCTATCTCCAGCAGCATCATCCGTTTATATGTCAACCGCGGACAGTTTTATTTATCACTGACCCTTAGGCCGGCTACTGAGTGACGAAGAGCCATAGCACGACTGGGGTGGAGCTAAGAGGATGCCTGAAGTGTCAAGAGTAGTCAGGCAAGCACTGGTGCTTTACCAATGCTCTTGGATGATTTACAACTCACCATCGGCACCGTAACGCGATATTATTGGAAAATCGAAGACAACAACGGCTAGGTGCTGCAGAAAGGCGGTGGAGGATGTGGAGGAAAGAAATTTATATATAAAAAAAGAAACGGAGCCTACAGAAAAGATAAACGGGCTAAGGATCAGTACGCATCTGGAGGACTCGCTGCTACCAGAATAACCAATACAGTAAACCTACCACTAGAGAACAGCACAACTCTTCTCCTAAGAAATCTTAAATTTCTTTTCTTGACTTTTCTGAAAGGTCTTTCCGAATACATAATCATTTAAATACTTATATTCGTCATCCTCATTGCTATAAATTTATTTAAAGTCAATCAGCAAAATATATCTTTTCTTTTCTAAAAATTTAAATCGCAATTTTTTCCTTAAAGTATATTTAAATCTTCTTATAAATTATTATTTAAAAAATTTTAAAATTATTTTACTAAATAATTTAAAATGAATTATCTTCGTTAAGCATTCATTCATATGTTTAGTTAAAATTCTAATGAGATTTACTACATTTAAACATGAAAATTTGTATAGAACAATCGAATTTAGATACTGAAAATAGCTTAAAAATAAAATTAAAATTCTAATTAACTGATTACCACTGTTATATCTTTAGATTTTATTCAAATCCAACGAAAATATTAATTGAAACAATGGATCGTTAAAGATTATTAGTAACTTAGGCGATTATTTAAAGAATCAATCTGCAGAGAATTTCTTTGAGGATAACATGAATTAATTATTACTAATTCATTATTCATTGAGTTCTTTTCAGTACAAAATTTAGCTTACAAGTTACACATAATAAAGTAGCGCCGAAGGAATGAGTAATTAATTAATAATTACCTGACTAATGCTTTCATACAAAAGGTGCGTATGTTTATAATTAATATCGCAACCATCAAATTAATAATTTCAATAAAGATCTTTAATGATAAGAAAATTCGATTATGAATACTTATTTATTTATTTTTCGCAAAAAGACAAAAGAGTTTAGATAAATGAACGTGTCTAGATAATATTAAGAATTTTAAATGTACCTTTTGTTATACATCATAAACTTAGATAGGCCTCTACACGCAAAACGAATAGCAAAAATTAAAAAAATATTAAGTTTGAAAGATGAATTTAGCGATCGAGTCAAAGTTTTGACTTCAAAATTCCTAAAACGATGGCAGAATGTTTGCCGAAGAAAGCAAACGGATATGCAGTTCGTGAGATGAGGAATACACAACACTAAAGTGATACTCACGTAACCACTCGGTCTCCGCTTTAGAAAGGAGAAGAGAAAGTAACTGAATAGGCAGTGAGGGGGTAAGAGGTGATTTGCCGCCCGAGATCAATTTAATTAGAGTTGGACGAGCGAAGAGAGTACTAGTCACGCTATCTTTACGAGAGGATGAGATGCCAAAGTCCTACGTTTCCTCTTAACCTCGGTAGTTTGCATGTAAATCTCAACAGGGCGGGAAGCCTGTAATTTTACCAGACGGTTGACAAATTCCCCATAATCAGCAAGAATAGAAAATTCATTTCGTCCAACCGTTTAAATTTCTCTCTGTTTCTCTTTTTCATTGAACTGTTTGCTTTGCTCCCCCACCAGGAAAAACGGTTTTAAAACGCTGGTCCGATCCAGAAAGGCGGGTTACCTAATTTGTCCAGCGAGTAAAGCTTGCACGAATCGACGATTTGTTCGTTCTGTTTGAAATAGTGGCACCTGGTGCGATTCCCGTCTTCCCCTGGCTCATTCACCTATAGCAGACTTCTGTCCGCCTTAGTACTTTATCTAAAACGATTTGTGCAGCCTGTAACAGCAAAGCGGATAATATTTCGATACTATGGAGACATGTCTCGATCGCAACAATGCTGGGTGACATAACTTTTACTCACTTTTCCACTTCCTATAATTAACAGAATTCAGCTTGAAAATTCGCTGGCTGCTTCGAACTCCTTAGGCCTACATTTTGATACTTGTAAGCCAAAAAAATAAACATTATTTCTTACCTTAAACTTTCATGTTATTATTTTTCTTTTGAAGCCTTTGCTAATTAAAAACTATTATACATCTATTTTTTTATAAACGTTCTGTCAGCAATCAATATATCTTTAAAAAATTTAATTTTTAACAGTAATTAAATATTTAATTAATAGCAACTATTGGTTAATCACAAGCTGTATATAATTTCTTTCACCGTTTAATTAATAATCAAGGTTTAACCAATAAAGGAAAGGATAAATATTTAATGCAAGAAGAAACATATTTCTGCGACAATATGGCAGCCACCATTTGTAAACAGGTGTGAAAAGTAACGGCAGAGATTCCGTTGCATTGATGCTGAAGCATAGCATGATGTATGATGGAGGGTTAAGAAAGCCGGATCTATCTCCAGCAGCATCATCCGTTTATATGTCAACCGCGGACAGTTTTATTTATCACTGACCCTTAGGCCGGCTACTGAGTGACGAAGAGCCATAGCACGACTGGGGTGGAGCTAAGAGGATGCCTGAAGTGTCAAGAGTAGTCAGGCAAGCACTGGTGCTTTACCAATGCTCTTGGATGATTTACAACTCACCATCGGCACCGTAACGCGATATTATTGGAAAATCGAAGACAACAACGGCTAGGTGCTGCAGAAAGGCGGTGGAGGATGTGGAGGAAAGAAATTTATATATAAAAAAAGAAACGGAGCCTACAGAAAAGATAAACGGGCTAAGGATCAGTACGCATCTGGAGGACTCGCTGCTACCAGAATAACCAATACAGTAAACCTACCACTAGAGAACAGCACAACTCTTCTCCTAAGAAATCTTAAATTTCTTTTCTTGACTTTTCTGAAAGGTCTTTCCGAATACATAATCATTTAAATACTTATATTCGTCATCCTCATTGCTATAAATTTATTTAAAGTCAATCAGCAAAATATATCTTTTCTTTTCTAAAAATTTAAATCGCAATTTTTTCCTTAAAGTATATTTAAATCTTGAAGAATTCTAACTAATGGAACCGCTGAGAACCAATATTCCTCCACTTTTAGGAGCGATGTTTGTTTTAAATGTCGCTTTTCTTCTATCCAAAACTGCAAGATTTACATACACATTTGTTTTTTTTTTTTTGCTTCATTTTTTTTATCGCCGCACATTCTACATCAAACACAGAAGACATCAACATTTCGAATTATATAAAAAAAAAGACCATAAAAGTGGAAGATAAGTTTATTATATGTTTGCAGACGAGACTAAAAGCAGGTTTATTGTATTACCAGCATATCGGGAATTCAATAGACGAGAAAAAACACTATCCGTTCCACCCGTACATTCGCCTATTACAAAATAAATCGGAAAAACATTGCTTAATATTCTACCGATTATCTCTACCCGTACGGAATTATTTCGGAATTAGGTGAATCAGAAAACAATAATTGATATTCTCTACAAAACTCCTTAATTAATTTGAAAAAAAGGGGTGAAAGAAACAGGTTCGCTTGTTATATATAGTACTAACGCTTACTCGGATTTAACGGCATCATTACTCTTCTGAAAAATGACTGTCAGAAAAATATCAGGAGTTATAAAATAAAGTGTTACGGATGCGTTAACTTGAAATATTAATCGAAATGCCGTAGCAAAAAAAGAACTACTCATTAATTACTTGGTCC
This sequence comes from Centruroides sculpturatus, assembly GCF_000671375.1. NCBI lineage: Eukaryota > Metazoa > Arthropoda > Arachnida > Scorpiones > Buthidae > Centruroides > Centruroides sculpturatus. Next base: position 470,169 of record NW_019384345.1, read on the forward strand.
GAGTACTTTAGAAGAATTTTAAATCGCCGTTTTAATATTTTTCTCGCTTCTAACTAGTTTACAATCCGAATTTTTAAACGTCATTACGTTGTATAAATAGGATACGGTATAGATTTTAGCCATGTCGATAGCTTGTTGCATGCTCGAGTTAATTAAATCTAACGACATTATTTTTCAAGTACGTCCAGTATTGATTTTTATCTGCATCGACTCCGTTCTCTACTCCATTTTTTTTTCTTTTCTTTCTTTCATTTTGTTTGTACATCTTAGATATTATCTCAGGAAACGCAAAAAGTTCGCCACTGCTGCGAACAGGTGAACCGAAATTCCTAAACTGAATTTGTGGTTTTAAGAATGTATTTTATTGCAAATATATCAATAAATTGGGCTTAATATGTATAAACAAACGTTAGGCGCCGGCTGTAATTATATTACATTTAATTAGGAGTAAGAGGGAGAGGTGTTTCGAGAAACACACCCAAATTCCCATAAAAGTTTAACAGAATTATTCGTTAGATATCAACGAAAAAAGTAATATTTTTTGTTCACGAAAAATCCTAAACATTCGATTTAGATATCTAGAAAAGATAAGAGCGGAAAAAGCCTAATGATGAAACATGTAAAAATCGAAAGTAACTTATTTAATTACAATTTCTCAATGAGACGTTATTTACGAAGTGACGAAATCAATTTACGCCCGGCGTCACGTGCCGGCCCTACACATCCCCGCACGAGACGATTTAACTAGAAAGACAAGAGTAGGAGTCGAAACGATTAACAATACGGGAGAGATCCACCCTTAGCCACGATGAAAGAAGGGCAGCGAATAATAATGATAATAATAATTGTCGGAGACAGTAAATGCGGATCTCGAGACGAATGCTCTTATTGACGTCGGACGTCGTCGGTGAAAGGACGAAACGAAAAATTTGTCATTCGAATGGGTGTGAGATGCTTTAAAAAAGGAAGTGCACGCTACGGCGTGCAACCAAGCCGAGAAGCTAGAAAGTGGATTCCCACGGGTTTCCAACGTACCCCCACCCTCTTTTCCAAACTCAGCCTCCTTCCCATTTTATCCATGACTTTTCAAGCAAATCCACTTTTTCCGAAAATCTTTCCACGTATATATCCTTATGTACATATATTATAAATGGCGACGGGTCAAGCAATTATTTCCAAGCCAATTCGAAAGTAAAAGTAAATTCCGACAACCCACGGTATAAATAATAATAATAAAAAACTTTCATTTTCCCATTTTTAACGTTTAATTTTGCAGCAGCCAGGGAAAATATCTTTGTAAAATACAAAAATTAAATGCACACTGGCTAGATAAATCTGGAAAAGTAGTGAATAACTGCATGCAAAAGTTATACGGAATATTTTGAAGTCTGTGCAAAGAATATCGAGTAATTTTTGAACAAATTTATAAATTCCTCTCTGCATAATTCTGACTATAGTTTATGTCGGTACATAAAATCTCTGATCAGAACCGGTTCATTTTGCGTTAAAATTAGTAACGGAAACTGGTATAATGCTTAAACAGCAATAATCCAACCAGTTAATTATATAATAATTATTTTTAATCGCCATTAAAGTGTAATAAACTAAAAATACGTACCAAAACAGTCAGATTATAATAAAAACTACCTGGTAAAATTCTTTATAAACGTTAATAATTTCTCGATAAGTCATTTTACTCAGGTTCGGTTTTAAATTTTATTATTATTATTATTATTATTATTATACTATTTAAAATCTGAAGAGCAACGTTTTATGCACGTTTTATGCTGATCGTAATCGCGCGACACTCACGAATTTAAAGTATAATTTAGAATTATAATTNTTATCTGTTAAATGTAGTTAGATTTTTTGCTAGAAGCTTGTCGTCATAGTAAACTATATGCCTATATATTCTATATAGTTAGCATATATACAGTATATTTCAGAATAATAATAGGCCTTATTAGAAATTTAATTTTTTTCACATTAATCCAATCGAATACAGGAGTATTATTTCTCTTGTAATATTAAAAATCGTTTAAATACGCAGATAATTTATTTTCTTCAAAGTATTGAAGCTATTCATTTAATTCATACAAACAGAGCAATGAAAGATTTAAGAAAAGAAAAAATAAAATAAAAATCCGAGACATCTGATTTATATAAAATTTAATTTAGAATAGATCTATGATATATTTAATGCTATCAAAGAACGAAACGTAAAATCATAAATTTACTGGATGGGTCGTGAGATAATGAGATAATAAGATGTTTTCTTTCTGTAATTATTAAATAAAGACGGTAACTAGTCTACATTAGTGTTAAAATAATTTTTTAATCAGCATTGTATACAAAAAAGTTCTTATTGAATATGTAAATTTTGAATTAAAAATCGTTCATATCTATACTTAGTAATTCTCTCTTTCAGTAAACAAAAACCCAACTTATAATTAACTGACTGCATAATAATAGCTACTATCATAAATATCAAAAGACATTGATAAATAATCTTGGAAGACCACTAATTATTGTTATAAAATGTCCTATTACTTTTCAAAATTTAAAAATGTTGTTCTACTTTTCTTCATTAATTTAATGCTATCTAAATTAAGCTATTTAAATGGACTTGTATCCTAAATTAAACATAAGAAATGCACTTCCTTCTAATTAATATTTCTACTTTATATATACATTTTTTAACTTTTTTTTAAAAACTATATATTTTAATATCGTCCACATATTTTTGATTAATAATATTAATTAAATCATTAAACCAATTCAAGAAGTAAAGTACAGATACATGATATTTTTGAGTGTGTTTTACTTAAAAGATAGAGCTTGAAATTAGTAAGCATCAAAACTTCAAGTTTAAATAGATATTTACTATTACTTGTGTATTATTTATTAAATAAAATTGTAATGCTTTTTATTGTAATTTAAAGCCAATAAATATATTTTTATGCTTAAAAACTAACTTTTTTTCTATATAATGGCAGAATGTACTGTACAGGTACAAACTATATATTGACATCAGCATAATTTTCTGAGTGCTAATCCTTGTTATAAAACTACAAGTATATTATAGATACTATATAGAAGCTATTTCATATGTAAACTTACCGTATAAAATCTAATTTTAAATACTTCTTCATTTAAAATCTGTTATCTAAATTTTTTTATAAGTGAATCTTAAACCTTGTTGATATTAAAAGGAGAAAAGAAGCAAAGTTGAAACAGTGGTTTTTAAATCATGAAACGTCTTTGAAAAATATACCACGTTGAAATGACAGAAATAATGTTTTAGTTTGTTGAAGTTTAATGAATTTCCATTTTTTTCTTCACTTTAATATTTACTTATCGTGATAGACCTATAGAAATATTTTCACTCAAGCTATAAAAGCATCAACATAAACTAACATTAAAAAGGAAGCAGTTTTTAAAAGTTTTTTAATTCCTATTTCTTAATTATAATATTGTTAAATTGTAAAATATATTTTGAGNTTTTACGTGATTAATTTATTCGGTTCCGGCATTTAACTATTAAGTTTATAGATATACTGTAGCCTAAATTTTTATGTATTTATCACCGTATACCGAATCCAGATCTAAAATTCAAACCAAAAGTTGTACATAATAAAATCAAAAACTTAATCCGTCTTACCTTAGATGAATATGTGTTCATCTAAAATATATACAGTATAATTTTTCTTATCTTTTAAAAATTGACAAAAGCTTCTTTAGTACAACTAATCATATAATACATTTTGTAAATTACAATAATAATTATTTTAATGCTATTTTATTAAGCAAATATTAAGTTTACACTTGACATGAATTCATGCTTAGAATTTGGGATTTCACATTTGATATTTTGAATTTTGTAAACTATATTTTACAATATATTTAATTACCTAAACGGCAAAAGATAATTATATTTATACTCTTAATCCAATTGTTTTCCTACTGAAATAATGTTTTGCTATTCAGAAATATTCAATAAAAGAATATTTATCATATAAGCAGCATCTATAATTTGGATTATTCTTCCTTTGTTGTAAGTTTTAATTATTTATACAGTATATCTGAATATCTATATCTAATCAGATATCCTGAACGTTCAGGATATGATTTTTATATAAATTTCAATTAAAATATTTGTTTACATAAAATTTATTTTTATTTAATCGATAAGTTATATTATTTTATACATAAAATTACATATATAATTAAATAAGAGTTCTAAATAATTAATTAATGATATAACGTGAAATAATATAATCTAAGCTTAAAATGTCTAAGTTAAAATTTAAATATGTTTCTCCATATTCAATAATATAATAATAAAACGATAATATAGTGCACATATATTTTTATTTATTCAATTTAATTTTAATCTTTACTAACCATAACTAATATTAATAATATATCTACTATGGCGCTCTATCTATTATTATAAATTATTATTAAAATACAGAAATAATAGCTTTTGATAAATTCTTTCCATTATAAAATTTTATTTATTGCTTTCTATTTCTTTCCTATTGTAATATTTCGGAGATTTTAATCAAATAGCGTATATATAAGATTATAACAATCGTTTCTCATATATAATCATTTAATCTTACTTATGCTCCTTTCAAAAAATTAAATTTATTAAATAAGCCTTAATTATGTAGGCCAAAAGATCTGCAGTATAATTGTTTATATTGTTTACTTGGGTATTTAAAGATTTTTTTTAAAAAGAAGTGTCCGAAATTCAAAAAAATTAATATAATAAATAGGCCTAAGTTTTAAAAGTTAAATGGTCATCTAGGCTTATATTTTATTGATATAAAATATAAAATATTTGATTTTGAACAAAATTTTATATTTTAATTATGTTTAGATTAATATGATATCAATACTTTAGAGAAAAATGGAAAAATCCACTGTAAAAACGAGGATTTTATTGGGTTCGTGACTATCTACGACCAAAATGATTTAACTGTGTAATACAATATTTCTGAATTGTTTGTTGGTTTGTGGATCCTTTGATCCCATTCAATGGAGAAAATTTTATAAATAAAAAAATATTGCAATTTTTCACACTATTGGAAAATATGGTACTAAAAAATCGTGATATCTTAAGAATATTTACCAATAAAAAAATACATGATTTTGATTTTTTTCTGTATTCAACAACTACAATAACAGCAACAAATAATAGTACGAGGCAAATATATCTTTGAAGGCGGACAGGAGGGATTGGATGCGGAAGACCTCGAAGAACAATTCTAGCAGCATCACGCTATCTAGTATAGAAAACCGCAAGACTTCTAGGCCTGAATGGAAGACAGAAATGCCGTGTAAACAGAAATCGAACTTCCATCTCCATCCTGACACAAGCAACATATAGGAAGACAAACGGAGCTCTGAGACTCTCCCGTCAAATAGCTCAACAAACTGCGGACAGACATCCGGCCACACCTCTTCTTCGACCATCGCCTCATCTGGAGAGTGGCTGATGCCATCCGGCTTCTGGTCTTCGTTTGCTGATGGGACGGGCGATGTCTTAGTAATGACACGTCTTGAGTCCTCCGGCTGTCTAGCTAAGAACGCACCTTGGACTTTCCCAGGGCAACAATTTCCTTAGGGGTCTGTCCAGGTCTTGTCGAGGCCTTCAAATGATCAATCCTTCGCCTACTTTTGTCGACACTTTCCTTCGTCAAGATCCGATAATGAAGCGTCACTTAAGTTTCCCTCCATTTCCTTTATCTTCTCTTTTTTCTTTTATTAACACTAGTGTAGAGGAAGAAGAAGAAGAAGAAAAAAATCAAATAAAATAAAAATAAATAAAATTTCTAACTTTTGAAAATAATTAAATTTTCAATTCAAATTTTTTATATTTGGCATTTTAAAATTATTATTAATTTGCCCGATAAATTTTTATTGATATTAAACAGTTTATTAATACGCAAATCTTAATTATATTAAATCTTAAAATAATTCAAAATTATCACGAATTAAGACTGTTTTATAGCCTAAACTTACATTTAAAAAAAATATAAATTAATAGGCCTACATAATTAATCATCACCTTTGATTTCTTCTATTTGAATGTTAAAGAACAATGAGTTATAATGGAGAATAAACGGACCTGTTTCGTGGTAAGTTCTAAAAAGTTGAATTTATGACCACTAAGAAATTTTAACGACAACTTTTAATTGCTAAATTAAATTATAATTTAATTTGCATTTGTTTACAGTATTATATTTATGCTTTTAATCTCTTACATAATTTTCTAAGCTCAAAAACAATTTCTTAAATGGATTATTTCATATTTAAATTCATACAATTTTTAAAATAATTAAAATTTAGCTTAAATCTAAAACATTTTCACACAGTTAAATATAATCAGAGATAATATTAATCTTAAAAATATATAAAATTTAATACTAATTAAAGAAAGAAATTATAGTTTTAGCTTATTACGTTGAACGTTATCAAATACTACATTTGTTTTTTTAAAAGATTGTTATGTAACGAAATATTTTCTAGATTAAGTAATTAAAGGCACTGTTTATATAAATTATATCATAATTTATGTTATGTCTATAATTAATATAGACTATCTTTGTGATAGAAAAAAATAATAAAACAATAATACCGTAGTATAAAATAATGAACTTTTTCATATATTTTTCGTATTAATTATTAACTTAAAGACATGCGAAGAATCAAATATGTAATAAATTCTATAATTTATAATTATATAGGCTACTATAAGACAAAATAATAATAAATCACAGTTTAATGGTAAATACTAAACTACGAAAAAGTTATCTTTCGGTGAATTTTATGCAGGTTAATTTTTATTTATTTATGAAGTTAAAATAGAGTAGAATTTTATCGAAATTTTAATAAACATATATATAAAAAGTGTATCATTATAGAAAAATTTCAATGTGTTTTTTTATTTGTGACAAGAGTCTATAAATAAAATTTAAAAAATCTGTTTACAAACAGAATTAATAATTGGATTTTAAATATTATGTATTCAATTAACTTAAAAAGTTAAAAATACAAACGAAAAATAATTTTTTCATGCTAATTTTTGATAAAAATATTTACTTGGTTTGTTTATAATAATTATAAATAAAAAATTTAATTAAAATATGTCCATTTATTTATTTATTTTTTATAGTTTCATAAAATTCAATATTCGGGAAAATAAAGTATTATTAAAAGTTGATTACATGATATTATTCCTGGGTATATTGAGAGAATAAATTTTATTGTAATTTATTAGTCAAAAATAGATAGAAGAAACATTTGAATAGGTTGAAGAAAGCTTTAGCAACAAGTCTTTCTAATGCAAACTCATTTTCCTTTAGCAATTTCTTTTTAACTGTAGGTTAGCGCTTACGTCAAGAGCTTTCATTTCATTTAAATTGTAGCATTAAAGATATCTTAGGGTGAGAGATATAGGCGAGGGGCAGAATAAAAAAAACCGCAGTTGCATCACGTTCGGCACTCACGTCCATACGCTAAAGCCTAAGGACTCTCGAAGGATCGCTGTCTCTTAATCTGTCTCGCCCTTTACATTTACTCGTCTCTTTGTTCAGTCCTAAAGTCTTGTGCAAACGCTCTCCCGGAAAATTAATTTTCCTTATATACAGGACGGCTTAATCCATGGCGTGTCGTTTACGACTCGTAATGCCCCGGATAGTGTGTTTGCTTACCACGTGTATCATAAAAACACATCGTCAAAGACAAGAAACTCAAATAATATATTCGTCGGTAATACTTTTGTCCTCTTGTGAAGGACAGAAAAGGATCAAAGAAAGGTGGGAGGAACGAGAGAAGTCGAGGCTGTTTGCGAGCTTTCGCGTCGATTGTACCGAGTGGCGGGCTAAACGCAATGTTGGGATCTGACAGGCAGAGCACATCCAGTGCGCATCCAAGCAACAACGCGATCCCGCCTCACGTCAACCAGCTACCACCTGGTGTTGTTCCCAAACTATTTAATACGCACGATGACATACTGGCCGGAGCATAAAAGGAGCACACTGTAGGAATCGTCAGCCCATTGGTATACAATTTAGCTTCTTAACCAGACGGGCTATGCTCGATTTGCCAAAGGTGCCCGACCACCCCTTAATCCCGGTGTCTGTCCTCTGTCGAAGGTGAGTATCTTTATCTCGTCGATACATATGACTTTCCTCGAAATCTGCGACTACTCGATTTTCGCTTCCGCTACCGATGCCTACTATACTAATGGTGCCAATTGACCTTACAGGCAGTTGAAGTGAGAAATGCCGATCGACTGACGCGTTTTGTAGATATTTGCAGTAGAATATGGAGAAAAGTAAGTTTGCATTCTTGTAATATCAGTTTTTCGAAATGTTTTAAATCTAGTATAATATTCTTATTTACACCTCCCATCAGAAATTGTAACAAAAACTTTATTTATGCGATTTCTCTCAATTCTTTATCATCATATTATTATATATTCATATTTTACTATTTTATTTTCTTGTTTACAAATTATATGCAAAAAGACCAGTCCAAGTTTTTATAGTACTTAGGCCTGAACAAATGTTTAAACAAGTTTTTTACGTTTTTGTGTGTTTAGCCTTAAATTTAAACATTATAAACTTCATTACTTTATTGCCATTTAGGGTTTATTTATGATTACAACATTTACACTTAAATATTTTCAAAAATAAGTTATAAATAAATTCCTTTTGAGATGATTTTTTATATATTATAGGATATACACTTGGAAAGTTATCCAGTAATTTTTTTAAATTGTTTTAATGCAAAAGGCAATTTATTGACTTTATTAACAAAGTCTTATTAACTTTAATAATACATCCTCTAATTTACTTATCAATCGTATGTATTAAATAATAATCCATTTGGACGTTGTTATATTTTATCTCTATTAACTTATGAATGAGGAAACTCGATTTTGAATGCGTGACTAAATGAAAACGAGTTGCTCAAGAACGCAATTTACAAATAAACGTATCTTTTTTGACATAAATTGTGATGATTTGCACTTCTAAATGTTTGTTTTAAGCGCGAATGTCAAGCCTTAATAGATTTAAAGTACTTAGAATATAACACAGGGATTATTTTGAAGGAAAATATTCAGTTTCTGCATAGATAAATTCACCGAAGAATAAAAATCTTTATATAAATAATTTGTTAATCAAATTTTCAAAATTATTATGCGATTAGCATCGACATTGGTCATTAATATTGCGAATTTGTCTCATATTCAGCTTCTTTTTTATCACTCTCTTCCACATAACTTTACAATTTCTTAAATTACGAGACAAATAAAGTAATTAGTGCTAAATTTAAAGAAAAATATACAATAATTAGCACTTCTTAACATGTTGTAACTCTGTTTTTGATGTCAAGTTTACCAGATTGTGAAATGTGTTTATTAATAATACGATTTTAATGGAAAAGTATTTATTCATGCACTTCTGATACCGAAATTATAATTAATTAATTCATTTAATATCATAATATTAACCGCAAGGGGAGAAATAAAAACGGTAAAGCACCCGGAAGACAAAAATCTTATGGGATGAACGGTGAATCTCATTATTTATCTACTTTAGTAACCATCCAAAAGCTCGTCGAAAAACGTGGTTCCTTTCTCACGTCTCTCAGAAACAAAATATCGACATATGACGTCAGGATTATTCGACGGAGTAAGAAAACTGTCTTCATTACTAGTAAGAGTGAGGACATTAAATGGATCGGACACAGTTTGGTGCCGATCAGAACATTCGTGACTAAATTTTAAGTTTATGAAATTCCTGCTTTTAAAGAAACAGCAAAGAAAATCAAATTGTTTCCCAAACTAAAAAAGTAGTTTTAGTGTGAAGAAATGATCTCTTTTGATACTTTTTCCTTTCGTTTCTTTAATCAAATCACGGACTCTGGTATATGTTTTTGTATTCTATGTAAACGAAACAAAATGTATTAACTTACGAGTAAAATGAAAATATTTTATACGCTAACATTAATTTAAAGAAAATGATTGGATAAATCTTTTTCTCAATAAATAATAAATCATCAATTTTACTTTTTTTGCATATTAATTTTATACCCATGCTATTTTTATTTTATGTACTGCATAAATCGATCTGATTAATATTCTCTTTAGTTGATATAAACCGATGAAGCAGATCTACGTAATCAAATCAAATTTTGTTTGTAAAATATAGAAAAATTCCAGTGATTCTAGGTTAATTTAAATTATGAAGCAATTATTGTCTTTATAAAAAATATTTTTAAAATATTAAATTGTACAGTTTGCATCCATAATAATTAATTATCAAAAGTTTGCAAAAAAGATGATTTAGGCTATATTTTAGCATTAAACATTTCTAATGCTTACTTAACTGGTTTAAATATTAAGCATGAGTGTATCATTTTTTCTGTTTATTTTCATTTTGTCTATTTATGCATGAATATTATCAAATTATTATATCAGAACTTGCAATATTATCTTCAAATGACTTAATAACATCTAACATAACATTATATTCCAATTTTCGATCCGATATATTATCAGAACTTTATTATATTTATGATACAATACTGTAGAATGTTTCTTCTCTTCCGATACATCCAGGTAACGTTAGGAAAATGATATTTGAGGAAAGTATTGTAGAAAGTTTTATAGTTTCATCGAGAATAAATTTTGTATTGGCATAAATTTTAATACTTTAGATATTGTAAACAATTACTTTTCTCGATAAACCTTTAAATTATATATCTTTTTTCAATGAAAATATAAGTACCTTAAATGATGATAAATTAACAGTTTGGGTGTTGCACTGAACGCTAATGTATTAAAGTAATTGAAAAATAGATTGATAGGTTAATTTTAATATTTGTAAATCGAATTTGTCCTTTTCTAACTCTTTAATATTGATTTATTGATACGGATCTAATGATACTCTTCATCTTCTTTTATTAATATGGACCCGAATTAACAATTTAAACATCATTACTCTCCGAATAGATAAATCATTTTATCCATTCGGCGAATATATCAAACTAAACATCCAAACAAGTTTTCGATAATTTATATCAAAAATTTAATTTTTTTAAAGAATTTATAAATTATTCTACAGTTTATGTCTTTATTATTTGTTTTTCGCATTGATAATATGATAAGAAGTTAGAAAATTTTACATTTAAGCATATGATTAGATGTTTTAATTGTAGTAAAGTAATTTAGATAATTGAGAAGTAAAATCTGAAACTGTGCTTATGTTTAGATTAAAATATGCTTTAATTTTGTATAAATTAAAACTAATTATTTACTGGAACGTTCTGTTTGTTTCTGTCTTTTTGGTTGTGGCCAGAGGACCGACTGTTAGACATTCCATGCAGAGTCTGCGGAGATAGAAGTTCTGGTAAACATTACGGTATCTACAGTTGTGACGGTGAGTATCGTTTTTCTGTTCTTCCCTTGTGAGTAGTCGTATCTATCTATCTATCTATCTATATATATATATAAATATATAGCCTACATACTAAATATATGCGCTATATATAAATAATTGTTTTAAAAACTTTAATAGGTGCTGTACATCTAAATTAAGTTATTATTATTATTATATATATAGTAAGCAAATTAATGATAAAACTAAATCAAAATTTTATTAATTAAATAGATAAAATGAATATTATATTAAAATTCTATGAATTTGGCATAAACTTGTAATTTGTAATAATTTCAATTTATTTGTATACTGTATTTAAATATTAAATGTATATTATAATGCAAGTAATGTTGTAAAATTCTTTATTAGTCTATATTTACATGATACTGAAATTTCAAATTTTGATCGTAGAGTACAAATAGCAAATGTATTTAGCATGTAAATTACCCGTGACTATAAATTTATACGAAAAAAAAAATAAAATAAAATGCACAATAACAAATTTCTTAGCTTAAAATTTTATAATTATTAAACTACTTTTTATTGTATAAATCGTACAATTCTTGTTATAAAAGTAAGCAATTACTTTTAATGGCTCTTCATTATTACCATTAGTTACAATGAACAGATAACGCATCTTTTTTAATGTAAAAACTTAAATATCTAATTTACACAAACCTTTTTTTTAACATAGGAAATTAAAATTTATAATATTAATCGTTAATTATAACTAATTAATACGTATTTATATCTATGTATTAATAGAAAATGCATAGTTTAAACATACCATTTGAAAGTGTTACAGAATCGACTTTTGTTTGCCGCTAACTTAAAATAATTTTTAATTACATATCCGTACACTTAATTGATAGGATTAAATTAAGCTTTTCCATGTTTGATATAAAACGTAAAAATGTAACATTAGATAATGTATCAATTTTGCATATTAATTAATTTGGATTTATCTTAAAAATTTCTGGCTCAAGCGACGAAATGATTAAGCTTAAAGACTAAGGAAATTCGCATCATGTAAAAACTTTTGTTAATTATAGGTCTATTTATTTTACAAATTACTTCCATTCTCACTACTTAATATGCATAGAATCAATTTACTTTTTCGAAAATTGATTTTGTTAAGAAAAGTACTCCAAGAAAAATCAAAATATGATTATAGAAGGAATCAGAACGGCTATGCGTAAGCCTGAATTCCGGATCATGAAAATTCCATATTTCAAATAATTATTAAACATTGTATTAGTTTCTTTATTCTAAAAAAGATTTATTGAATTTTTTTTATCTGTTGCTCACGTAAAAAGTTTGATGTTTCCCTTATATAAATAATAATTTTTTAAAATAATTGTTCCAGAAAACAGTTTTCTTTTAAATTCAATGTTTTGTTGGATAAAGTGTTGAAATTTCTGTAATCTAATACACAGATTTAGCATAAAATGTATAAATTTTAGCTTAGAAATTCCATGAAAAGAAATAAAGTCAATACAAATGAAGGAAATAATTTTGACTTCGTAAAAATCTCGTTAAAATCAGGAGGAATTTCTCAGTACTTAAATACTTTCATTATTTAAGCCGAAATCTAAAATATATAATCAATTCTAAATGGAAATAGAATCTACATAATATATTTCATATATTAACCTCATTTGTTTCATTGTAAAAATTCACGTTTTTGTAGAAAGTTTTGGGAGGCCATAATTTATAGTTTATATATAAAGATATAGGTGTAAGAAATAAATTAAACTTAGGCCTACAACATTAATAAGTCAACGTGTTATTTACCGAAAGTATTATTGTGTAGGCTAATTAGTAGATATTTTTTGTCTCATACGGTACTTTAATTTATTCTATAAAGAAGTAAGTACTTCATTTTACGGAATGAACTGAACTACCGGTGTTTCGAATATTTTATAAATGGTTAATATTTTAATTATACATTAAACATATTGAAAGAGATATAAATAAAATTGATGCTGATTTAAGGCCTTCATGAAATTCTAAGATCGCTTTTTTTCCATTAAAATATTTGGAGGCGAATTATCAAATATTGCAGCGATAAAAATAAATAAACAAATATAAAAATTTATTTTTATAACTTTGCAAGTATCAATGCGAAATTAAATTTTTACAATTATTATCTTGTGATGCAATTAAACTAAGAAAATTGATTAGACAATTGAATTGGCCTCTAATGAATAAAATGTAAGAGATGACAGACAATTGATTGACTATTGATAATTTATCAAATGACTACATTCGTGCGTGATTCCAAATGTCAAAATCATGCTACATGTATGGTTGTTGCTATCCATTAAGGAAGTTTGCAGCCAAGCCTAGCAACCTAATCTAATATAAGCCCTAATAGAATATATTTCTGTATTTAATAGAGATTTGATTACTATTTATGATTGTAAAATTGTATAAATTATATTCGACTGCCATGTAATCAAATAATATTAAATTCACTACACAGATCTACAGAAATGTTCTGCAAAAATTCATATTCTACAATGTTCTTTTCGTCTTTTTTTTCATGTTTTTTTTTTCTTTACTTACTGATTTTGAATAAAGGTCGCTTTTCGAAATTTAAAGATCGTTATTTAAATATTGTTGAAAAATAGAAAGATTTTGTTATTTTTTCAGCATGTAATTTGCTTATAAATATTGATACTGAATTTTTTTCGGCATCATTTTAATTAAGAGGCATAGAAAAGTTTACATTTCTAAACTTGCATATCAATTTCTATAATATTGTACTGTATACAATTTAATTAAAGCTTGCGACCGCTTGAAATTTTTTGCAATTAAAGCTTTATCACGAATTCAAGTCAAAATTATTATATAATTAATTATAATTTTGTTAATAAGTTATTTTTAACTTATTAGACTAGTCTTAAATGAGCGATTAATGTCGTTGTTTAGACAACTTTATTACGGTTTTTAAGGAACAAACAACTTGCGATAACTTACGAAAAGTGAAAAAAAATCTGCTTATTTTTTAAGACAGTCTTCAAGTGGAGAATATGATTCGTGATATTGGAATTCAATTTGAAAGAATTTAAGAAAATTCTGCAAATTTGCATAATTTTTTAAAAGCAGAACAATATTTAATTTGATAAATAAATTATCCTTCCTTTTTTAACAAATTTGTACAGTACGATATCATCGATTCCGACTTGCTTTATAACTTAATAGTTTCGAAAATCAAATAATTCTGTCTCTATTTATAAGTATGAAATGCGTATTTTTGTACGAATTAAATAAAATTTGTTAAAAGTTTCAAAAATTTATTGATTGTTATATGTATATATTATCAATTATACAGTACCAATGCAAATTTATGAAAGATAAGAATAAGAAATGTCGAAGACCACTACATTAATATTTTATAATTTAATTTGTAATATCAATGTTTTATAAAAGTTAGCACATTTTATAGTAGTTTATTATGATGAGATTATATAAATATAATATTTCTGGTTGTATAAAGCAATTTAAAAAAATATTTAAGCATAGCGCAATTTTTGAAATGAATTTTATAATGAAATATCATCTAGCATCTATTATTTAATAATAGCAAATATAGCATTTAATACTTATCTAGCAGCAGAATATGAATCTAAAATGTTTTCATTTCAGAGCATTACAGGTATGTACTGTATTGTACTGTACAATATCTGTATGCATAATAACTCTTAAAAATGTGCAAAATTCAATTTTTTATGCGTACTGATTAATATATTTATTATATTTGTCACGGCTCTTATTGTAATATCTTTGCAAAATATTGTTGCTATTGTTTGTTTGAGTTTTATATTTTACTCCATCATTTAATTTAGTGCCAGCACGACCCTTGTAGCTTTTGCGCTAAAATATTATACAAACCAACCGCCATACTGATTAAATCGCAACTCAAGTTTGACTTAAAGTGATCTTTTGTCTTCTTCAATCAAGTAAACAATACTGAATCGTCAATCAATAGCTTATTGATCTCAAATGGGATATCGCCAAATTTTCCTATTATAATGTTTAAAGTATATATTAAAATTTATGTAGTTAATTGTATAAATATTGATTATACCAGATATAAGCAATAAGTTAAAATATGTATATTATGTAACACATTGAAAATATTTTAAATGTTATTACTTGAAAAAATTATATCAAACACCGTCGTGAGACAGCCTAATTTTACTCTTCTGATGATGCTATTTTCACTCTTATTCTCTTCTAACAGTATTTATATTTTAAATATATTCTTATACTAATCTACAAGAAATTATCATAAAAATATAAGGCAACAAATTTACTTGATATTAAATACAAAATTTACACGTAAATTGTCTTGATCAATGATTAGATATTTATGCAAAATTGACTGTATAAAAATGTAATTAGAATATAAATGTTATACCAGTTAATTAGTCTTTATTTTATAGATTAATATAGTAAATTTTAATCTACAAATTATGCAATATCCTTTGATTTACAGTTAATACGATAAATTATATATTTACAAAAATAATATATTAATATAAGCTTATTTTTAGATGTTTACTTTTTCGGATTATTGTTTTAACAATAACAGAACATTATATTTTTATACATGCATTATATTTATGACTTGGATTACTTCAATAAGCTATACGGCGTTTGCAGTCGTTTAAATATGGCATCAGAGATGAGAACGATTCCTAAAGATAGAATTCAATAAATTCTTAAAAATTATTTGTAATAGTTATAACAGGATAAGAAATTTAAATATTTTTACAGAATTAAAAGGTATCCGGATATATTACAAATCGAACATTGCTAGTATCGATTTAATAATGATAAAAACAAATCTTTTAATTGTACAGTATTTGAGAAATACCACGCATAACAAGCATTAATGATATTTATGCAGTTTTAGAATTTCGTTCTTCATACAGCCTATACGCGAGCATTAATAAATTACAAAACGATAAACAAATGTGATAATTTATAAAATGATTACTGTATATTATACGCTATAAAATCGATTATAATTATATAGGTTCATTACTTAGATCTATTTATATTAAAATTTTAGTAAAGTTCCTTTCTTTAAACTGTAAAAGTTTTTTTATTTTATTTATAAATACATTTCTGATAAAAATTTTAATTCTATTAAGTTAATATATTTTACACGTGAAACTTAAGTTCAACTAAATCTTTTAGACTAATATATTTTAATATAACCAAATGATAAAATTATAGAAAATATTTGAAAGAAAACTTTAATTGCTTAATTTAATGGTAATTTATTAATAATAAAAAACATTTTACGTGATTAATTTATTCGGTTCCGGCATTTAACTATTAAGTTTATAGATATACTGTAGCCTAAATTTTTATGTATTTATCACCGTATACCGAATCCAGATCTAAAATTCAAACCAAAAGTTGTACATAATAAAATCAAAAACTTAATCCGTCTTACCTTAGATGAATATGTGTTCATCTAAAATATATACAGTATAATTTTTCTTATCTTTTAAAAATTGACAAAAGCTTCTTTAGTACAACTAATCATATAATACATTTTGTAAATTACAATAATAATTATTTTAATGCTATTTTATTAAGCAAATATTAAGTTTACACTTGACATGAATTCATGCTTAGAATTTGGGATTTCACATTTGATATTTTGAATTTTGTAAACTATATTTTACAATATATTTAATTACCTAAACGGCAAAAGATAATTATATTTATACTCTTAATCCAATTGTTTTCCTACTGAAATAATGTTTTGCTATTCAGAAATATTCAATAAAAGAATATTTATCATATAAGCAGCATCTATAATTTGGATTATTCTTCCTTTGTTGTAAGTTTTAATTATTTATACAGTATATCTGAATATCTATATCTAATCAGATATCCTGAACGTTCAGGATATGATTTTTATATAAATTTCAATTAAAATATTTGTTTACATAAAATTTATTTTTATTTAATCGATAAGTTATATTATTTTATACATAAAATTACATATATAATTAAATAAGAGTTCTAAATAATTAATTAATGATATAACGTGAAATAATATAATCTAAGCTTAAAATGTCTAAGTTAAAATTTAAATATGTTTCTCCATATTCAATAATATAATAATAAAACGATAATATAGTGCACATATATTTTTATTTATTCAATTTAATTTTAATCTTTACTAACCATAACTAATATTAATAATATATCTACTATGGCGCTCTATCTATTATTATAAATTATTATTAAAATACAGAAATAATAGCTTTTGATAAATTCTTTCCATTATAAAATTTTATTTATTGCTTTCTATTTCTTTCCTATTGTAATATTTCGGAGATTTTAATCAAATAGCGTATATATAAGATTATAACAATCGTTTCTCATATATAATCATTTAATCTTACTTATGCTCCTTTCAAAAAATTAAATTTATTAAATAAGCCTTAATTATGTAGGCCAAAAGATCTGCAGTATAATTGTTTATATTGTTTACTTGGGTATTTAAAGATTTTTTTTAAAAAGAAGTGTCCGAAATTCAAAAAAATTAATATAATAAATAGGCCTAAGTTTTAAAAGTTAAATGGTCATCTAGGCTTATATTTTATTGATATAAAATATAAAATATTTGATTTTGAACAAAATTTTATATTTTAATTATGTTTAGATTAATATGATATCAATACTTTAGAGAAAAATGGAAAAATCCACTGTAAAAACGAGGATTTTATTGGGTTCGTGACTATCTACGACCAAAATGATTTAACTGTGTAATACAATATTTCTGAATTGTTTGTTGGTTTGTGGATCCTTTGATCCCATTCAATGGAGAAAATTTTATAAATAAAAATCTTTTTTTTAACCGAGTAAAACCGAATAGAGTATTATTTTCGAAAATTTAAGATACCGATTTTAAAATAACTAGTTCAATACAATATACAAGTATTTACTGTATTTGAATATTCGATAAATCAAAATAAATATATATATTAACTGACAATAAAACCTACATCAAGAATATATTTTAAAATAATAATTATTACTTCTTCCGAATATAATATAAATATTAATTGCCATTAACGAGAGATATAATAGGAAATTGTTGAATAATTCTTGAAATAAAGTGACATAAATCGAACTTATTGTTCAAAAAAAACATATTCTGCATGTAAGAATCTTGTTAATTTAAGTAAAAAGCGATAAAAAAATACTCCAGGATCATCAATTGCCATAAATGATAGAGTTTGATAAGCGCATACTTCAATGTAACAACAAGAACTGACGAAATACTCTAGATTTTGTGAACTAAAAAATTCATTAAAAAAATTCTTTTTGATTTTTTTTTCTATTTTTTCCATCTCACTTATCTTCCACCCTTTTATTTATTATGGATTTTTGGCTTCTCGGATTTTAATGTCTTTTAGAAATATTGGAATGGCCCCTTCTCTTTTCTTTATCCGCCACAATTAACTCTTGATTACACTGTTAACTTGGATCGGCAGCTGTATACGAGATGACATTCTCCCACTTACAGAAGGTTTCATCCGACAGACATATTATTAAACTTTTCTAGACTCTATTAAATTAAATTATAATTAAAAATATTGATGGACAAAAATTATAAATTCATCTACAAATTTTTTCCTTCCTTTCCTATCGTTTTATCGCGATATTTTATGCTATCTAACATATGTTATTTTAATTAATACTTACGTCATTTATTAATGGCAGATGTTATTCATAGGCTGTTCTGGTTTCTTCAAGCGCAGCATACACAGAAACAGAGTATATACCTGTAAAGCTCAGGGTGATTTAAAGGGCAAATGTCCTATCGACAAGACTCATAGGAACCAATGTAGGGCTTGTCGCCTAAAGAAGTGCTTCGAAGCTTGCATGAATAAAGAGGGTAAAAATTGCCTTTATTTAGTATTTAAATCCATATTATCTAAAGAATATTTAACTTTTTTTTTTAATAATTAACTGAATGCAGAAGAGAATTTTATTTTATAAATTAATTTTATATGATATTTTAAAAATACTTCTGTATAAATTATATTTATTAACGTGTGTGTNTAATTATAACTAATTAATACGTATTTATATCTATGTATTAATAGAAAATGCATAGTTTAAACATACCATTTGAAAGTGTTACAGAATCGACTTTTGTTTGCCGCTAACTTAAAATAATTTTTAATTACATATCCGTACACTTAATTGATAGGATTAAATTAAGCTTTTCCATGTTTGATATAAAACGTAAAAATGTAACATTAGATAATGTATCAATTTTGCATATTAATTAATTTGGATTTATCTTAAAAATTTCTGGCTCAAGCGACGAAATGATTAAGCTTAAAGACTAAGGAAATTCGCATCATGTAAAAACTTTTGTTAATTATAGGTCTATTTATTTTACAAATTACTTCCATTCTCACTACTTAATATGCATAGAATCAATTTACTTTTTCGAAAATTGATTTTGTTAAGAAAAGTACTCCAAGAAAAATCAAAATATGATTATAGAAGGAATCAGAACGGCTATGCGTAAGCCTGAATTCCGGATCATGAAAATTCCATATTTCAAATAATTATTAAACATTGTATTAGTTTCTTTATTCTAAAAAAGATTTATTGAATTTTTTTTATCTGTTGCTCACGTAAAAAGTTTGATGTTTCCCTTATATAAATAATAATTTTTTAAAATAATTGTTCCAGAAAACAGTTTTCTTTTAAATTCAATGTTTTGTTGGATAAAGTGTTGAAATTTCTGTAATCTAATACACAGATTTAGCATAAAATGTATAAATTTTAGCTTAGAAATTCCATGAAAAGAAATAAAGTCAATACAAATGAAGGAAATAATTTTGACTTCGTAAAAATCTCGTTAAAATCAGGAGGAATTTCTCAGTACTTAAATACTTTCATTATTTAAGCCGAAATCTAAAATATATAATCAATTCTAAATGGAAATAGAATCTACATAATATATTTCATATATTAACCTCATTTGTTTCATTGTAAAAATTCACGTTTTTGTAGAAAGTTTTGGGAGGCCATAATTTATAGTTTATATATAAAGATATAGGTGTAAGAAATAAATTAAACTTAGGCCTACAACATTAATAAGTCAACGTGTTATTTACCGAAAGTATTATTGTGTAGGCTAATTAGTAGATATTTTTTGTCTCATACGGTACTTTAATTTATTCTATAAAGAAGTAAGTACTTCATTTTACGGAATGAACTGAACTACCGGTGTTTCGAATATTTTATAAATGGTTAATATTTTAATTATACATTAAACATATTGAAAGAGATATAAATAAAATTGATGCTGATTTAAGGCCTTCATGAAATTCTAAGATCGCTTTTTTTCCATTAAAATATTTGGAGGCGAATTATCAAATATTGCAGCGATAAAAATAAATAAACAAATATAAAAATTTATTTTTATAACTTTGCAAGTATCAATGCGAAATTAAATTTTTACAATTATTATCTTGTGATGCAATTAAACTAAGAAAATTGATTAGACAATTGAATTGGCCTCTAATGAATAAAATGTAAGAGATGACAGACAATTGATTGACTATTGATAATTTATCAAATGACTACATTCGTGCGTGATTCCAAATGTCAAAATCATGCTACATGTATGGTTGTTGCTATCCATTAAGGAAGTTTGCAGCCAAGCCTAGCAACCTAATCTAATATAAGCCCTAATAGAATATATTTCTGTATTTAATAGAGATTTGATTACTATTTATGATTGTAAAATTGTATAAATTATATTCGACTGCCATGTAATCAAATAATATTAAATTCACTACACAGATCTACAGAAATGTTCTGCAAAAATTCATATTCTACAATGTTCTTTTCGTCTTTTTTTTCATGTTTTTTTTTTCTTTACTTACTGATTTTGAATAAAGGTCGCTTTTCGAAATTTAAAGATCGTTATTTAAATATTGTTGAAAAATAGAAAGATTTTGTTATTTTTTCAGCATGTAATTTGCTTATAAATATTGATACTGAATTTTTTTCGGCATCATTTTAATTAAGAGGCATAGAAAAGTTTACATTTCTAAACTTGCATATCAATTTCTATAATATTGTACTGTATACAATTTAATTAAAGCTTGCGACCGCTTGAAATTTTTTGCAATTAAAGCTTTATCACGAATTCAAGTCAAAATTATTATATAATTAATTATAATTTTGTTAATAAGTTATTTTTAACTTATTAGACTAGTCTTAAATGAGCGATTAATGTCGTTGTTTAGACAACTTTATTACGGTTTTTAAGGAACAAACAACTTGCGATAACTTACGAAAAGTGAAAAAAAATCTGCTTATTTTTTAAGACAGTCTTCAAGTGGAGAATATGATTCGTGATATTGGAATTCAATTTGAAAGAATTTAAGAAAATTCTGCAAATTTGCATAATTTTTTAAAAGCAGAACAATATTTAATTTGATAAATAAATTATCCTTCCTTTTTTAACAAATTTGTACAGTACGATATCATCGATTCCGACTTGCTTTATAACTTAATAGTTTCGAAAATCAAATAATTCTGTCTCTATTTATAAGTATGAAATGCGTATTTTTGTACGAATTAAATAAAATTTGTTAAAAGTTTCAAAAATTTATTGATTGTTATATGTATATATTATCAATTATACAGTACCAATGCAAATTTATGAAAGATAAGAATAAGAAATGTCGAAGACCACTACATTAATATTTTATAATTTAATTTGTAATATCAATGTTTTATAAAAGTTAGCACATTTTATAGTAGTTTATTATGATGAGATTATATAAATATAATATTTCTGGTTGTATAAAGCAATTTAAAAAAATATTTAAGCATAGCGCAATTTTTGAAATGAATTTTATAATGAAATATCATCTAGCATCTATTATTTAATAATAGCAAATATAGCATTTAATACTTATCTAGCAGCAGAATATGAATCTAAAATGTTTTCATTTCAGAGCATTACAGGTATGTACTGTATTGTACTGTACAATATCTGTATGCATAATAACTCTTAAAAATGTGCAAAATTCAATTTTTTATGCGTACTGATTAATATATTTATTATATTTGTCACGGCTCTTATTGTAATATCTTTGCAAAATATTGTTGCTATTGTTTGTTTGAGTTTTATATTTTACTCCATCATTTAATTTAGTGCCAGCACGACCCTTGTAGCTTTTGCGCTAAAATATTATACAAACCAACCGCCATACTGATTAAATCGCAACTCAAGTTTGACTTAAAGTGATCTTTTGTCTTCTTCAATCAAGTAAACAATACTGAATCGTCAATCAATAGCTTATTGATCTCAAATGGGATATCGCCAAATTTTCCTATTATAATGTTTAAAGTATATATTAAAATTTATGTAGTTAATTGTATAAATATTGATTATACCAGATATAAGCAATAAGTTAAAATATGTATATTATGTAACACATTGAAAATATTTTAAATGTTATTACTTGAAAAAATTATATCAAACACCGTCGTGAGACAGCCTAATTTTACTCTTCTGATGATGCTATTTTCACTCTTATTCTCTTCTAACAGTATTTATATTTTAAATATATTCTTATACTAATCCACAAGAAATTATCATAAAAATATAAGGCAACAAATTTACTTGATATTAAATACAAAATTTACACGTAAATTGTCTTGATCAATGATTAGATATTTATGCAAAATTGACTGTATAAAAATGTAATTAGAATATAAATGTTATACCAGTTAATTAGTCTTTATTTTATAGATTAATATAGTAAATTTTAATCTACAAATTATGCAATATCCTTTGATTTACAGTTAATACGATAAATTATATATTTACAAAAATAATATATTAATATAAGCTTATTTTTAGATGTTTACTTTTTCGGATTATTGTTTTAACAATAACAGAACATTATATTTTTATACATGCATTATATTTATGACTTGGATTACTTCAATAAGCTATACGGCGTTTGCAGTCGTTTAAATATGGCATCAGAGATGAGAACGATTCCTAAAGATAGAATTCAATAAATTCTTAAAAATTATTTGTAATAGTTATAACAGGATAAGAAATTTAAATATTTTTACAGAATTAAAAGGTATCCGGATATATTACAAATCGAACATTGCTAGTATCGATTTAATAATGATAAAAACAAATCTTTTAATTGTACAGTATTTGAGAAATACCACGCATAACAAGCATTAATGATATTTATGCAGTTTTAGAATTTCGTTCTTCATACAGCCTATACGCGAGCATTAATAAATTACAAAACGATAAACAAATGTGATAATTTATAAAATGATTACTGTATATTATACGCTATAAAATCGATTATAATTATATAGGTTCATTACTTAGATCTATTTATATTAAAATTTTAGTAAAGTTCCTTTCTTTAAACTGTAAAAGTTTTTTTATTTTATTTATAAATACATTTCTGATAAAAATTTTAATTCTATTAAGTTAATATATTTTACACGTGAAACTTAAGTTCAACTAAATCTTTTAGACTAATATATTTTAATATAACCAAATGATAAAATTATAGAAAATATTTGAAAGAAAACTTTAATTGCTTAATTTAATGGTAATTTATTAATAATAAAAAACATTTTACGTGATTAATTTATTCGGTTCCGGCATTTAACTATTAAGTTTATAGATATACTGTAGCCTAAATTTTTATGTATTTATCACCGTATACCGAATCCAGATCTAAAATTCAAACCAAAAGTTGTACATAATAAAATCAAAAACTTAATCCGTCTTACCTTAGATGAATATGTGTTCATCTAAAATATATACAGTATAATTTTTCTTATCTTTTAAAAATTGACAAAAGCTTCTTTAGTACAACTAATCATATAATACATTTTGTAAATTACAATAATAATTATTTTAATGCTATTTTATTAAGCAAATATTAAGTTTACACTTGACATGAATTCATGCTTAGAATTTGGGATTTCACATTTGATATTTTGAATTTTGTAAACTATATTTTACAATATATTTAATTACCTAAACGGCAAAAGATAATTATATTTATACTCTTAATCCAATTGTTTTCCTACTGAAATAATGTTTTGCTATTCAGAAATATTCAATAAAAGAATATTTATCATATAAGCAGCATCTATAATTTGGATTATTCTTCCTTTGTTGTAAGTTTTAATTATTTATACAGTATATCTGAATATCTATATCTAATCAGATATCCTGAACGTTCAGGATATGATTTTTATATAAATTTCAATTAAAATATTTGTTTACATAAAATTTATTTTTATTTAATCGATAAGTTATATTATTTTATACATAAAATTACATATATAATTAAATAAGAGTTCTAAATAATTAATTAATGATATAACGTGAAATAATATAATCTAAGCTTAAAATGTCTAAGTTAAAATTTAAATATGTTTCTCCATATTCAATAATATAATAATAAAACGATAATATAGTGCACATATATTTTTATTTATTCAATTTAATTTTAATCTTTACTAACCATAACTAATATTAATAATATATCTACTATGGCGCTCTATCTATTATTATAAATTATTATTAAAATACAGAAATAATAGCTTTTGATAAATTCTTTCCATTATAAAATTTTATTTATTGCTTTCTATTTCTTTCCTATTGTAATATTTCGGAGATTTTAATCAAATAGCGTATATATAAGATTATAACAATCGTTTCTCATATATAATCATTTAATCTTACTTATGCTCCTTTCAAAAAATTAAATTTATTAAATAAGCCTTAATTATGTAGGCCAAAAGATCTGCAGTATAATTGTTTATATTGTTTACTTGGGTATTTAAAGATTTTTTTTAAAAAGAAGTGTCCGAAATTCAAAAAAATTAATATAATAAATAGGCCTAAGTTTTAAAAGTTAAATGGTCATCTAGGCTTATATTTTATTGATATAAAATATAAAATATTTGATTTTGAACAAAATTTTATATTTTAATTATGTTTAGATTAATATGATATCAATACTTTAGAGAAAAATGGAAAAATCCACTGTAAAAACGAGGATTTTATTGGGTTCGTGACTATCTACGACCAAAATGATTTAACTGTGTAATACAATATTTCTGAATTGTTTGTTGGTTTGTGGATCCTTTGATCCCATTCAATGGAGAAAATTTTATAAATAAAAATCTTTTTTTTAACCGAGTAAAACCGAATAGAGTATTATTTTCGAAAATTTAAGATACCGATTTTAAAATAACTAGTTCAATACAATATACAAGTATTTACTGTATTTGAATATTCGATAAATCAAAATAAATATATATATTAACTGACAATAAAACCTACATCAAGAATATATTTTAAAATAATAATTATTACTTCTTCCGAATATAATATAAATATTAATTGCCATTAACGAGAGATATAATAGGAAATTGTTGAATAATTCTTGAAATAAAGTGACATAAATCGAACTTATTGTTCAAAAAAAACATATTCTGCATGTAAGAATCTTGTTAATTTAAGTAAAAAGCGATAAAAAAATACTCCAGGATCATCAATTGCCATAAATGATAGAGTTTGATAAGCGCATACTTCAATGTAACAACAAGAACTGACGAAATACTCTAGATTTTGTGAACTAAAAAATTCATTAAAAAAATTCTTTTTGATTTTTTTTTCTATTTTTTCCATCTCACTTATCTTCCACCCTTTTATTTATTATGGATTTTTGGCTTCTCGGATTTTAATGTCTTTTAGAAATATTGGAATGGCCCCTTCTCTTTTCTTTATCCGCCACAATTAACTCTTGATTACACTGTTAACTTGGATCGGCAGCTGTATACGAGATGACATTCTCCCACTTACAGAAGGTTTCATCCGACAGACATATTATTAAACTTTTCTAGACTCTATTAAATTAAATTATAATTAAAAATATTGATGGACAAAAATTATAAATTCATCTACAAATTTTTTCCTTCCTTTCCTATCGTTTTATCGCGATATTTTATGCTATCTAACATATGTTATTTTAATTAATACTTACGTCATTTATTAATGGCAGATGTTATTCATAGGCTGTTCTGGTTTCTTCAAGCGCAGCATACACAGAAACAGAGTATATACCTGTAAAGCTCAGGGTGATTTAAAGGGCAAATGTCCTATCGACAAGACTCATAGGAACCAATGTAGGGCTTGTCGCCTAAAGAAGTGCTTCGAAGCTTGCATGAATAAAGAGGGTAAAAATTGCCTTTATTTAGTATTTAAATCCATATTATCTAAAGAATATTTAACTTTTTTTTTTAATAATTAACTGAATGCAGAAGAGAATTTTATTTTATAAATTAATTTTATATGATATTTTAAAAATACTTCTGTATAAATTATATTTATTAACGTGTGTGTGTTGTTACACTAGTAATTACACAATGTTATTGTAAATTATAGTTAATGTAAGGCGCAAATTGCTAGATTAACTTATAGTAAATAACACTTATCGATTTAGATGTAACTAACTTAAAATTAACGTAAGAGATTATATTATAATTTAAATAACTTAAAAAATACATAATCATTTTCTGCAATTTTTTATATATTAATAAAAATACTTTATTCAAAAATAGTCTTTTAGTATCAAAAAATTAATTTATGCCTAATTTAAGTCATGTTTTAAAATAAATAATTTAGAAGTCGTAATTTTTAACTTTATAAATTTAATTATAATTAATATAAATTGAACTATCTATTCGAAAAATAAATAAATAAATGAAATTAGATCTAAAATTTGTATTTAATTATTATTATTAAAATTCATGTTTTAGAGAATAAATTTTAAAAAGAAAAATTATAAATGCATTTTATAAATATATTGTGCATACAATTTTGTTTATTAGACTAAAAATGTTGGTTTTTCATTACATTAATCTCATTTTAAAAGGAATACAGCCTATAGTTAAAATAAATAGAATATTCATAAACTTGTATGCAGATGTTATAAATGAATGAATATGCTAAACGTTAATCCCAAAGTTATTTTTATTTCTGAGAGTATCCTGCCTTTCAGAGTCTTTAAAGTTTCTTTTTGTAGCGAAGGAGAATTTTCTTAAGACTAAGAATGTAATTGTAACAAATCATCTCTCTCCATAATATTGTCGGAAAGCTAAGTAGAAAGCCTAAAGGCAAGATCTAGCGGAATGTAGGAGGACGACCTTTGCTAAAGATTTCCGATGAGATCGGACATACGATCCGTTTAAGTAGCACTCAGTAGTCACTATTGACATAGATAAAAGGCAGCAGTGACAGTCTATAAGCTGGACCCTGTCACTGATTAATCCAACTCTCTTGCACATTCTGGCATCTTTCTGGAGTCTTGTTTGTCACCGAATGTCACGTACTCACCTTTCGAAAGAGATCACGTGATCAATGTTTGATAACTCTACGAGATAGAAGTAAAGCACTTCAAAGGAGTGATTAGGGCAGATCGCCCAGAGACAAAGTAGTTACAACACAATCATCACGAACCTTGTTTTAAAGCAGTGACTAACCGTATGTTATCCTAATTCCAGTTAATATTTTGAAGGTGTTTAATTTAGGGATTATTATAAATAGAATATGAGTAAAGATGAACGGTATTTACAGACCTTTGAAAACTGCACATTGTATAAACGAGAGATTGTTTATTCAATAATGAATTATCGCAAATTTGGATAAGTTCATAACCGAAATTAAATCCGCTTTAACTGATACATAATGACTGTGCTTTTACATTATTTGGTTATAAAACTATATATTATTACAGGTTATATTTATTTGAATTTTGAATAAATTTATGCTTTAACTTTGTTTACAATTTATCGCATTCGTTGTAATCTTTAAATTATTCCCATGTGCTGATATTATAGGTTAAAATATTATTACTTGGTCTTATGCGATTTCGATTAAATTTAGCTCTTTTTTTAATACGAATAAATAAAAGCTTTATAAAGAGAAAATTAAGAGAAAAAAAATGAAAATAAAATTTAAAATGTAGTTTGAGCTGCATTATTTTTAGAAAAAATATATGAAGTTTAATTTTTAACGAATAAAGCAATCTTTTTCTTTTAGAGCTTTAAAATTAAGTAGAGGTTTTTATTTATTTTTTAATTTTTTATACAAAATAATCACATTTTAGTGAAATAATCCGTAATTCCAAAAGTGTTTTGCCGTCCGTATCCCTTTGTTTTCCGAGCTTCTTTGCTCGAACGGTAATTTTTAGTGGATCAGAACAATAGATTTGTCGAACCCTGTAGTCAAATGGACTTAAAACGGTCCGTTGACGTCATCTGGTCGGTTGGTTACACGCAAACGAATGTTTTTCTGTAAGGAGACACGAAAGGCGACAAAGAAATCGATGCTTACCACCCTCTGGATTCCCATCGCTCTAATACTGGCCCCCTGTTCATAATATAGAAGAATGATCAACATAAGTATTCCACTTTGAAAGCGGGATAAACACGTTCTGTGCATTCGAATTTGCTTGTTTTTAAAGTAAGTTTACTTAGCGGTCGCTTAAATTGAAGTAACTCCATTTTTAAAATGGATCGACACTTTTAGAATATTTTCTTTTGAAATCTTTAACAATTTAATCTGAATATGGATTTAATTAATTAATAATATTATTATTATTAACATCGTGGTCATCATTTTGAGAAGTATAATTTGAAGATTTAAATATAAATGCTGATATACAATCATCTTAATCTCTGTAACATTATGATAAGTTGATCATCTGTCTGCTTCATCGCGGAATTGGCATCTGTTGGTAATCGAGAGAGGTTCCCCTTCCCATGACTATTGTTCTCAATAATAGAGGGATCTCTTATCCTAATTTCTACACCCTGTCTCTGATCAATGTGAAGTACACTTACATTTGATAAATTCTAGCTTTTAGGAGGACTAATTCGCGGGTGGAACTGCACGTTAGACTACCCCTGAATCACTCAATCTCCTCGTAGGAAAACTCCTCCAAGAATTAAGAGAACATAAAACGAAAAATCATCTCTTTAACGAAGATGTCGGCAGAGCTACTTTGATAGGCCATTACAATGAAATCAATTGAAATTATTTGCTCTATCTTATAGCAAAATTATAACAATTTGTTAATTAATCATAATATTCTATATAAGGAAAATAAAGGGAATAAATTCAAAATTAGGTAATTTGATGATTCGATGAGTTAAGACTGAGGTAGGCCTAAATCTTGCTCCATTAGGTATTATAATTAACTAATGAATTAGCCTAAATCGCAGAATTGACTTAAATTAAATGACCTAACTTATCTTTTATTAGGATATACAGTATTGTACTTGCCAATTTTTAAATAACCTTATTGCTTACAATTCTGTATTGATTTGGACACAGAAAAAGCTAAAATAAATCGCTTTTGTTTATTTTAGTGATGTCTGATTTAGATGAAACCTACAGGATCTAGAGAAAATCCATATTGTATAATTCTATAATAATTAAAAATATTATTGAAAATAACGATAAGAATAATAAAATTTCTATTCTATAGCTTGAGCCATAATTAAATTTTCTTTTATGCACTTCAAAACATTTAATATGTAAACGTTCTACTAAAGCTGAAAAGTATAAAATAAATGAGAAATTAAAATTTTTAAAAGGAAAAAAAAAAACATTATTTGAATTGGTTTAAATTTGACGTACAGTACTTTTATTAATTTAAAATATATTACAATATCTTTAATTTCTATTTAAATTTATTTTCATATAAAGTCATATAAAGTATATATTTAATATTCAAAGATANACAAAAATAATATATTAATATAAGCTTATTTTTAGATGTTTACTTTTTCGGATTATTGTTTTAACAATAACAGAACATTATATTTTTATACATGCATTATATTTATGACTTGGATTACTTCAATAAGCTATACGGCGTTTGCAGTCGTTTAAATATGGCATCAGAGATGAGAACGATTCCTAAAGATAGAATTCAATAAATTCTTAAAAATTATTTGTAATAGTTATAACAGGATAAGAAATTTAAATATTTTTACAGAATTAAAAGGTATCCGGATATATTACAAATCGAACATTGCTAGTATCGATTTAATAATGATAAAAACAAATCTTTTAATTGTACAGTATTTGAGAAATACCACGCATAACAAGCATTAATGATATTTATGCAGTTTTAGAATTTTGTTCTTCATACAGCCTATACGCGAGCATTAATAAATTACAAAACGATAAACAAATGTGATAATTTATAAAATGATTACTGTATATTATACGCTATAAAATCGATTATAATTATATAGGTTCATTACTTAGATCTATTTATATTAAAATTTTAGTAAAGTTCCTTTCTTTAAACTGTAAAAGTTTTTTTATTTTATTTATAAATACATTTCTGATAAAAATTTTAATTCTATTAAGTTAATATATTTTACACGTGAAACTTAAGTTCAACTAAATCTTTTAGACTAATATATTTTAATATAACCAAATGATAAAATTATAGAAAATATTTGAAAGAAAACTTTAATTGCTTAATTTAATGGTAATTTATTAATAATAAAAAACATTTTACGTGATTAATTTATTCGGTTCCGGCATTTAACTATTAAGTTTATAGATATACTGTAGCCTAAATTTTTATGTATTTATCACCGTATACCGAATCCAGATCTAAAATTCAAACCAAAAGTTGTACATAATAAAATCAAAAACTTAATCCGTCTTACCTTAGATGAATATGTGTTCATCTAAAATATATACAGTATAATTTTTCTTATCTTTTAAAAATTGACAAAAGCTTCTTTAGTACAACTAATCATATAATACATTTTGTAAATTACAATAATAATTATTTTAATGCTATTTTATTAAGCAAATATTAAGTTTACACTTGACATGAATTCATGCTTAGAATTTGGGATTTCACATTTGATATTTTGAATTTTGTAAACTATATTTTACAATATATTTAATTACCTAAACGGCAAAAGATAATTATATTTATACTCTTAATCCAATTGTTTTCCTACTGAAATAATGTTTTGCTATTCAGAAATATTCAATAAAAGAATATTTATCATATAAGCAGCATCTATAATTTGGATTATTCTTCCTTTGTTGTAAGTTTTAATTATTTATACAGTATATCTGAATATCTATATCTAATCAGATATCCTGAACGTTCAGGATATGATTTTTATATAAATTTCAATTAAAATATTTGTTTACATAAAATTTATTTTTATTTAATCGATAAGTTATATTATTTTATACATAAAATTACATATATAATTAAATAAGAGTTCTAAATAATTAATTAATGATATAACGTGAAATAATATAATCTAAGCTTAAAATGTCTAAGTTAAAATTTAAATATGTTTCTCCATATTCAATAATATAATAATAAAACGATAATATAGTGCACATATATTTTTATTTATTCAATTTAATTTTAATCTTTACTAACCATAACTAATATTAATAATATATCTACTATGGCGCTCTATCTATTATTATAAATTATTATTAAAATACAGAAATAATAGCTTTTGATAAATTCTTTCCATTATAAAATTTTATTTATTGCTTTCTATTTCTTTCCTATTGTAATATTTCGGAGATTTTAATCAAATAGCGTATATATAAGATTATAACAATCGTTTCTCATATATAATCATTTAATCTTACTTATGCTCCTTTCAAAAAATTAAATTTATTAAATAAGCCTTAATTATGTAGGCCAAAAGATCTGCAGTATAATTGTTTATATTGTTTACTTGGGTATTTAAAGATTTTTTTTAAAAAGAAGTGTCCGAAATTCAAAAAAATTAATATAATAAATAGGCCTAAGTTTTAAAAGTTAAATGGTCATCTAGGCTTATATTTTATTGATATAAAATATAAAATATTTGATTTTGAACAAAATTTTATATTTTAATTATGTTTAGATTAATATGATATCAATACTTTAGAGAAAAATGGAAAAATCCACTGTAAAAACGAGGATTTTATTGGGTTCGTGACTATCTACGACCAAAATGATTTAACTGTGTAATACAATATTTCTGAATTGTTTGTTGGTTTGTGGATCCTTTGATCCCATTCAATGGAGAAAATTTTATAAATAAAAATCTTTTTTTTAACCGAGTAAAACCGAATAGAGTATTATTTTCGAAAATTTAAGATACCGATTTTAAAATAACTAGTTCAATACAATATACAAGTATTTACTGTATTTGAATATTCGATAAATCAAAATAAATATATATATTAACTGACAATAAAACCTACATCAAGAATATATTTTAAAATAATAATTATTACTTCTTCCGAATATAATATAAATATTAATTGCCATTAACGAGAGATATAATAGGAAATTGTTGAATAATTCTTGAAATAAAGTGACATAAATCGAACTTATTGTTCAAAAAAAACATATTCTGCATGTAAGAATCTTGTTAATTTAAGTAAAAAGCGATAAAAAAATACTCCAGGATCATCAATTGCCATAAATGATAGAGTTTGATAAGCGCATACTTCAATGTAACAACAAGAACTGACGAAATACTCTAGATTTTGTGAACTAAAAAATTCATTAAAAAAATTCTTTTTGATTTTTTTTTCTATTTTTTCCATCTCACTTATCTTCCACCCTTTTATTTATTATGGATTTTTGGCTTCTCGGATTTTAATGTCTTTTAGAAATATTGGAATGGCCCCTTCTCTTTTCTTTATCCGCCACAATTAACTCTTGATTACACTGTTAACTTGGATCGGCAGCTGTATACGAGATGACATTCTCCCACTTACAGAAGGTTTCATCCGACAGACATATTATTAAACTTTTCTAGACTCTATTAAATTAAATTATAATTAAAAATATTGATGGACAAAAATTATAAATTCATCTACAAATTTTTTCCTTCCTTTCCTATCGTTTTATCGCGATATTTTATGCTATCTAACATATGTTATTTTAATTAATACTTACGTCATTTATTAATGGCAGATGTTATTCATAGGCTGTTCTGGTTTCTTCAAGCGCAGCATACACAGAAACAGAGTATATACCTGTAAAGCTCAGGGTGATTTAAAGGGCAAATGTCCTATCGACAAGACTCATAGGAACCAATGTAGGGCTTGTCGCCTAAAGAAGTGCTTCGAAGCTTGCATGAATAAAGAGGGTAAAAATTGCCTTTATTTAGTATTTAAATCCATATTATCTAAAGAATATTTAACTTTTTTTTTTAATAATTAACTGAATGCAGAAGAGAATTTTATTTTATAAATTAATTTTATATGATATTTTAAAAATACTTCTGTATAAATTATATTTATTAACGTGTGTGTGTTGTTACACTAGTAATTACACAATGTTATTGTAAATTATAGTTAATGTAAGGCGCAAATTGCTAGATTAACTTATAGTAAATAACACTTATCGATTTAGATGTAACTAACTTAAAATTAACGTAAGAGATTATATTATAATTTAAATAACTTAAAAAATACATAATCATTTTCTGCAATTTTTTATATATTAATAAAAATACTTTATTCAAAAATAGTCTTTTAGTATCAAAAAATTAATTTATGCCTAATTTAAGTCATGTTTTAAAATAAATAATTTAGAAGTCGTAATTTTTAACTTTATAAATTTAATTATAATTAATATAAATTGAACTATCTATTCGAAAAATAAATAAATAAATGAAATTAGATCTAAAATTTGTATTTAATTATTATTATTAAAATTCATGTTTTAGAGAATAAATTTTAAAAAGAAAAATTATAAATGCATTTTATAAATATATTGTGCATACAATTTTGTTTATTAGACTAAAAATGTTGGTTTTTCATTACATTAATCTCATTTTAAAAGGAATACAGCCTATAGTTAAAATAAATAGAATATTCATAAACTTGTATGCAGATGTTATAAATGAATGAATATGCTAAACGTTAATCCCAAAGTTATTTTTATTTCTGAGAGTATCCTGCCTTTCAGAGTCTTTAAAGTTTCTTTTTGTAGCGAAGGAGAATTTTCTTAAGACTAAGAATGTAATTGTAACAAATCATCTCTCTCCATAATATTGTCGGAAAGCTAAGTAGAAAGCCTAAAGGCAAGATCTAGCGGAATGTAGGAGGACGACCTTTGCTAAAGATTTCCGATGAGATCGGACATACGATCCGTTTAAGTAGCACTCAGTAGTCACTATTGACATAGATAAAAGGCAGCAGTGACAGTCTATAAGCTGGACCCTGTCACTGATTAATCCAATTCTCTTGCACATTCTGGCATCTTTCTGGAGTCTTGTTTGTCACCGAATGTCACGTACTCACCTTTCGAAAGAGATCACGTGATCAATGTTTGATAACTCTACGAGATAGAAGTAAAGCACTTCAAAGGAGTGATTAGGGCAGATCGCCCAGAGACAAAGTAGTTACAACACAATCATCACGAACCTTGTTTTAAAGCAGTGACTAACCGTATGTTATCCTAATTCCAGTTAATATTTTGAAGGTGTTTAATTTAGGGATTATTATAAATAGAATATGAGTAAAGATGAACGGTATTTACAGACCTTTGAAAACTGCACATTGTATAAACGAGAGATTGTTTATTCAATAATGAATTATCGCAAATTTGGATAAGTTCATAACCGAAATTAAATCCGCTTTAACTGATACATAATGACTGTGCTTTTACATTATTTGGTTATAAAACTATATATTATTACAGGTTATATTTATTTGAATTTTGAATAAATTTATGCTTTAACTTTGTTTACAATTTATCGCATTCGTTGTAATCTTTAAATTATTCCCATGTGCTGATATTATAGGTTAAAATATTATTACTTGGTCTTATGCGATTTCGATTAAATTTAGCTCTTTTTTTAATACGAATAAATAAAAGCTTTATAAAGAGAAAATTAAGAGAAAAAAAATGAAAATAAAATTTAAAATGTAGTTTGAGCTGCATTATTTTTAGAAAAAATATATGAAGTTTAATTTTTAACGAATAAAGCAATCTTTTTCTTTTAGAGCTTTAAAATTAAGTAGAGGTTTTTATTTATTTTTTAATTTTTTATACAAAATAATCACATTTTAGTGAAATAATCCGTAATTCCAAAAGTGTTTTGCCGTCCGTATCCCTTTGTTTTCCGAGCTTCTTTGCTCGAACGGTAATTTTTAGTGGATCAGAACAATAGATTTGTCGAACCCTGTAGTCAAATGGACTTAAAACGGTCCGTTGACGTCATCTGGTCGGTTGGTTACACGCAAACGAATGTTTTTCTGTAAGGAGACACGAAAGGCGACAAAGAAATCGATGCTTACCACCCTCTGGATTCCCATCGCTCTAATACTGGCCCCCTGTTCATAATATAGAAGAATGATCAACATAAGTATTCCACTTTGAAAGCGGGATAAACACGTTCTGTGCATTCGAATTTGCTTGTTTTTAAAGTAAGTTTACTTAGCGGTCGCTTAAATTGAAGTAACTCCATTTTTAAAATGGATCGACACTTTTAGAATATTTTCTTTTGAAATCTTTAACAATTTAATCTGAATATGGATTTAATTAATTAATAATATTATTATTATTAACATCGTGGTCATCATTTTGAGAAGTATAATTTGAAGATTTAAATATAAATGCTGATATACAATCATCTTAATCTCTGTAACATTATGATAAGTTGATCATCTGTCTGCTTCATCGCGGAATTGGCATCTGTTGGTAATCGAGAGAGGTTCCCCTTCCCATGACTATTGTTCTCAATAATAGAGGGATCTCTTATCCTAATTTCTACACCCTGTCTCTGATCAATGTGAAGTACACTTACATTTGATAAATTCTAGCTTTTAGGAGGACTAATTCGCGGGTGGAACTGCACGTTAGACTACCCCTGAATCACTCAATCTCCTCGTAGGAAAACTCCTCCAAGAATTAAGAGAACATAAAACGAAAAATCATCTCTTTAACGAAGATGTCGGCAGAGCTACTTTGATAGGCCATTACAATGAAATCAATTGAAATTATTTGCTCTATCTTATAGCAAAATTATAACAATTTGTTAATTAATCATAATATTCTATATAAGGAAAATAAAGGGAATAAATTCAAAATTAGGTAATTTGATGATTCGATGAGTTAAGACTGAGGTAGGCCTAAATCTTGCTCCATTAGGTATTATAATTAACTAATGAATTAGCCTAAATCGCAGAATTGACTTAAATTAAATGACCTAACTTATCTTTTATTAGGATATACAGTATTGTACTTGCCAATTTTTAAATAACCTTATTGCTTACAATTCTGTATTGATTTGGACACAGAAAAAGCTAAAATAAATCGCTTTTGTTTATTTTAGTGATGTCTGATTTAGATGAAACCTACAGGATCTAGAGAAAATCCATATTGTATAATTCTATAATAATTAAAAATATTATTGAAAATAACGATAAGAATAATAAAATTTCTATTCTATAGCTTGAGCCATAATTAAATTTTCTTTTATGCACTTCAAAACATTTAATATGTAAACGTTCTACTAAAGCTGAAAAGTATAAAATAAATGAGAAATTAAAATTTTTAAAAGGAAAAAAAAAAACATTATTTGAATTGGTTTAAATTTGACGTACAGTACTTTTATTAATTTAAAATATATTACAATATCTTTAATTTCTATTTAAATTTATTTTCATATAAAGTCATATAAAGTATATATTTAATATTCAAAGATACACAGGCCTGTGTAAAATGTAGTTATATTATCAGCATAATAATAATTACTTTATTAAAAAAATTATTGTTATTTTTTTCCCAAATCCAATTTTATTTTATACATAAAAACACGAATTAAAAAAATCTGATCAAAACATTGAATTCAGACAGTATAAAAGAAAATATTCATTTAATTTCAATCATAAATTGTACAAACTGAAATCTGTAAGCGATTAAATAACAACGCTTAAAAGATATCACAGTCCAAATAGATACGCTTTCTTTAATTAAATCCTACAACCAAAATTGCATATAGCGAATTAAACGAATGAAATGAATTTCAGATTATTGAAAAATCTATTTAATTTAAAAGCTAGACCATATTAACTTAAACAAAATTTAAAATTCGATAAGCAAATGAATGCAAGAATTGGCGGAGGTAGTACATAGCTTCGGCATCATGATTGTGTCCGGAAGCCCGTTTTAATGCAACGTCTCTGTTTGTACTAGTCATCCATTATGCATCAAACTTTATCGGGAGACGAAAACTTTCAACCCTCCCTATTTCCTCCCCCAAAAACGTTCTCTGGGCGTCATCCATCAAAAGTCGTGACAACGGCTATTTGTCAACTTTTCGGGGATAGGCCTACAAGTAAAAGTTTGCTGGTTGGCCCGTCCCTCCTTTTCCAATTCATACTTTCTAACCTAACATTCTAAGATTATATAGATTTTTGAGGATTTCGTCACCTTTAGTCAAATATTCTGTAAACTTATTGAATTTATTTGCTGTATGCACTTTTAATCATATTTTTCCATTTATTAAATTTCTTTGCCATCTTTTGAATCTTTTATTATAACTTTCTATAGAATAAACTTAATATATATCAGTTTATATCAATAAAATTTTTTAAAATATTAACATTTATAATTATTAAACATTGTATTAGTTTCTTTATTCTAAAAAAGATTTATTGAATTTTTTTTATCTGTTGCTCACGTAAAAAGTTTGATGTTTCCCTTATATAAATAATAATTTTTTAAAATAATTGTTCCAGAAAACAGTTTTCTTTTAAATTCAATGTTTTGTTGGATAAAGTGTTGAAATTTCTGTAATCTAATACACAGATTTAGCATAAAATGTATAAATTTTAGCTTAGAAATTCCATGAAAAGAAATAAAGTCAATACAAATGAAGGAAATAATTTTGACTTCGTAAAAATCTCGTTAAAATCAGGAGGAATTTCTCAGTACTTAAATACTTTCATTATTTAAGCCGAAATCTAAAATATNATAATAAATCAGTTTATAACGTTATTTTTGCTTTAATATTGAATTTCTATGCATAATGAAAGTAGATCCATTTGATTTTTAAAGAGAATTTTGCGTTCTGTGCCATGTTTAGATATCTTTTAAAAAGCATGTTAACTAATAACTGCTTATCTTTTTTTAATTTACTTTTTCGTTCGTAAGAGTTTTAGTAGAGAATCACGTTTTAAGCATAATTGTCACGCTATTCACTCATAATTCTATCGTTTCAGCTGTTCAACACGAAAGAGGACCAAGAAAACCAAAATTTAAAGATCCTAGCGACCTGCAAAAAAACGTAACAGCCACATACACTTCCAAATTTCATTTCGACATGAGTAAAGTACCTACGAGTTTAGCAACTGCCGCTGCCGTTGCCGCTGCAGCAGCGGCAGGAGCCGCATCTGATAGTTCCATGTTCGCTCAATCCAAGGAAATGCAACAGGGTGCGGCCGCAGCATTTATGGGTGCTTCTTCAGCGGGTCTTTTGCAGATGCTCCTAAACGCAGAAAAATC
Organism: Centruroides sculpturatus; assembly: GCF_000671375.1. NCBI lineage: Eukaryota > Metazoa > Arthropoda > Arachnida > Scorpiones > Buthidae > Centruroides > Centruroides sculpturatus. Next base: position 509,293 of record NW_019384345.1, read on the forward strand.
CCAAGAACTTATTTGGAACAGTGTTCGATTAGGACAAGGTCTCGGGGTCATCGGTGGATTGGGAATAGGTGTATCGGGTTCTAAGATCGTTGATCATTTATCGCATCTTCCAGCTTTACCTCCTCCTCCTCATACGCTTATTTGTCCTCCAAATTTAATTGCAACTGCTTGTCCGGCTACCAGTGGAGATGGAGGACAAAATGCGGGTGTGATAAGATCTATATATACGGGATCACCTCTACATAATATGGCATTGGGTGCCCCTAGAGAAACGGTGCAAGAAGTTACAGCTCGGCTCCTCTTCATGGTGATTCGTTGGGTGAAATGTTTGCCTACATTTCAGACGTTATCTAAGAGTGACCAAGTAAGTTTAAACAGGGAATCATTTTGATATTCATTTGTTTTATTTGTCATCATTATAGATTATTCTAAACTAATAAACTACATAAATGGATTTTTAAAAATTAAAAATAATAAAATTATCCATTGGTTTTAGACTATTAATTATTTTTATTTATTTTTTTAAACGACTTGTTTATCACAAAATTTATTATAGACTATAAAGATTTTAACTTTCAGCAAGAAAGGAAATAAATATCTCAATCTGAAATTATAAGAAAAGGGGAAGGAAATCGCTATTAATAATTTTTGAAATTACCAAAAATTTTTGATTGTTCGTAAAGCTCCGATTAATTATTATAAATTTCAACTGAAAATTTTTGAATTAGAATAAACATTGTAGACTGACTTTGTTTGTAATTTTATACATCAAAGCAAATACATGCATATGTCAAGTTTATAATATTTTATATTAAACAAATCCAATATTTTCGTAAGCATAATTGAATATATTTTCTGATTTTCGAATGTAAATAAATGAGATTTACATTTGCCTTAAGTCTGCCAATGCAATATTAGCAATAACCTCATTTTTCTAAATAAACGATATTAAATAGATGATTCTTAAATTCAAGGTTCGTTAATTTTAATCTTATATTTTCAAGCAGAGAATAGTTTTCCATTTATGTAATTCATCATAGCAAACGTTAACATTTTTTCTTTCTCCCTCTTACAATTCTAAGTTTCTCCGTTTCACGTCAAATGCTTCACCAATTCTTATAAGGAAATAGGTCCAATGTTTTGAATTTAACTTATGAAATATTTATAGAACTATTCTAATCTAAGAAAAAATCCGCTAGAAATACAGTTTCCAGCTTATTAAACATTTACATCAAAAATATATGGAAATGAACGTTACAGGCTGCTTTCTAGTATTTTACAGAAGTACTTTGAAAAATGATTTTACTCGGCTACCGATTTCTTTTACATCGTAGACATTTAGAAACAGTTTTTATTTTTTACAGAATTTAGCTTTTAGAAGCGGATTCTAACCGAAAATATTAGATTTAGCAAGTTTTAATTTATAATCCAGTTTAATTGTTATACTGATTACGATTATAAAATTTTCAGCATAATTCAGAATTGACCCTTTTATTTTAATTTAGAATAATAAATTTGGCGAAAGAAATTCTGTAATTTGTATTAATTCTATTAATAAAGGAAATTCGTTTTTGTTACAATTTCTATTTTAAAGTTAAGTTATTTTTAGTTGCTTTCTCTAATCATAAATTCAAATACAATAATTCTTTTTGTTTTATATTTCTACATTTTGAAAATTTACCTTAACAAACCACAGGACGTTTATCATTTCGGAAGCCTTATAGTGGTGGCATATGCATAGGAAAATCATTCATCTATAGAAAACGTTTAAAAAAACTCAGTAATATTTTCCACATATGATCATCTGACAAATTACTCCCATTCAGTTCCGTGTGACCAAACATGTGACGATTCTGCGATCACATGGTGTAGAGGCGTATAGTTAACCTATAACCTGCCAGTCATTCGCCGCTCTATCGATTGACTGGCGAAGCCCTGCACTGATTCACTCGACACAGAAAGAGACGATTGGCCGCAGGCAATCCGGCATCTCAGTCCTATTGGCCAGAATGGCATAGAGTTACCGATCTAGAGGTGTTAAGTAGACAAGTAACTAAACTTGACTGACTGCTGCTATTTTCCCAGACTCTGGCAAGATTATCTGTCTACCTTGCTCAAGTAATTTATTACTCATTTGCTTGATCTAATAAATGGATGGTCACGATACGCCAACACTTGATTACAGATTTATTTCGCATTTTCTTACCCATATTTTTTATTTTTATTTTTTTAAAGTACTCTACAGCATTTTGACTTAATTGGTTTTTTAGCTATTTCATTTAGTCTACGCAATGTCTATTATTATTAATAATGTTCTTATTAAATTATTATTCTATTTTTTAAAAAGGTAATCCTCTTAGAAGAATCTTGGAAAGACTTATTTCTTCTCAATATGGCGCAGTGGTCCGTAACTTTAGATCTTTTGGCTACATTACCCCGTTCTACATTACCGGTGTCTCGTCCTCCCGCAGAACAAAAAACGGAAGATACGTCTTACATTATCGATTTTCATTATATTCAAGAGATAATGAGAAGATTCCGTCAACTGTCACCTGATGGAACAGAATGCAGTTGCTTAAAAGCTATTGTGCTATTTAAACCAGGTATGGCGTTAAACAATTTAAACGCAGTTTATATATTTAATTTTGAATTTAAAGTGTTAATTATTTTGTTATTATCAGAGACGATGAGCCTTTGCGATATTCATCCGGTAGAAATGTTACAAGATCAGGCACAGTGCATTTTGGGAGACTACGTTCGTCACAAGTATCCCAGACAGCCCACTCGTTTCGGTCGTCTTCTTCTGTTAATACCCTGTTTGCGTGCCATAAGCAGTAGCTCCGTAGAGAGGCTGTTTTTTAAGGACACGATCGGAGACATACCAATAGAAAGGATTCTGGGAGACATGTACCACATGGAACGTTTGGATTGATGACCCAAATCATTCTTCAGATTCTCAATTAGTCTGCAGGCTCTGAGTTGATGGAATTAATTTCATAAACAATTTAATACATCATGAGTTACTCCGGTAATCATCTTTAAGAGAGCCCGTTATTCATAATTGAAGTCTACAGTATTCATGAACGGTGAGGGATGAAACAAGATCCCTTATTTCTCATTTTTTAATTGTATGTTGAGTGCAATCTGTAACGTTAATCATTCTTAAAATCTGTACATTTTAAAAATAGCTTGAAATGAACTTCGTCAAATCTGAAAACGGTGTTCATTTAATGCGCTTTTTTAAATTCATTTTATTTATGAATACAATTTAGCCCAAACTAAGACCAATTAATGGTTCAGATGTGTAGCCTATAATTCTACGGTTTATCTTTAAAAAATTCACGGGTCTTAATTGGATTTAACATTTACAATAATATGGGTCTATACAATAGAGTGACTCAAAAAAATGCTTAAATAGTTAATAAATTATTACTGTGTTAAATCAGAAAGTATTAAATTTTACTTTCCTAGATTCTAGAAAAAATTGCGTTAACTTGCTCTATTTTATAGACCCAATAAATTATTAAAAAACTAAATTTAAACAAAAAATTAATGTATAAATGCAAAAGTTAATATTTTATCTAAATTAATTAAAAACATATATAAAATGTAATATAAGACTAAAATATTATGATCTAAACTCGCAATTCTTCCATTTTTACATGTTATACATTTTTAATTTTTTTTCATTAAATCTTTTATATTAAAAATTTAAGCGCATTAATCAGGTTATTATAAAAGTTTATAAATACACAGTACAGGTCTATTAAGCAATATATTAAATTAACATAGCAAAATCGATCGTAAAAAAATTAATAACTTTTGCTTTTAATTTATGAAAAATAAATTTATTCGGTGATTTTAGAAGAAAATAAATAAATTAATAAATAAAAACCAACGCTAATCTACGTGTTTATTTATATATAGTCTATATGATATTTTTTACGTTAAAACAATTTTATGAACATTGTAAACTATTAAAAGTATATTAATTTTAAATTAATTTATATTTGTTATATTGTTATTTATTTGAATGATTATAAACAATATTTATTAAAATTGTATTTTGTATAGTCTAGTCATTTGTAGAAATCAATGTAAAATTATGTCAATGTATTGCATGGCATTCAAATTAAGTCTTCTGTATAACTTAAACATAAAAAATAATGCTTATGATGTAATACTTGTTGTAATTTTAAATGAGAAAAAACTGTTAATTTTCAAAGGTAAACGTTTACAAAAAAGAAAAATTGTACAGTACATTCCAATAATTAACAACACAAAGCTAATTTAAAAGAGTAAACCATTTTTAAATGTTGATAAATATAGGCCTAAAAGTTTTTTAAGTGAGAAAAAAATATATTATCGTTTTAACAAATACTACAATAAATTCTGAATAGTTTTTAAGTAGAATACAGGACCTATTATCATTATAATCTGCACTTTCACATTGTTTCCAATGACTGTATACTTCTAAATTAATTACGTAATCTGACATAAATTAAACATATTATATTTAATTTATTAATATGACATATTTTTTCTGTAATAAATTAAATATATTTCGAATACTTAAAAAATTAAATTTCGTATTTAATTAATTATCTATTTTGAATATTAAGTAAATTTCAGTTTAATGTAAAAAATTATTTAAGATTTAAGATTGGATTTTAAATATTAAATTTATATAAACAACGCCGAAAATTTTATTAAAAATAAACTTCATAACAATGCAAAAAATGCATTTATCTAAGAATAAAGTATAATATTACAAGAATAAGGAAGTGCGTTATTATGCCATAGGAATTACTGTATACATACAAAAAATGTCTGAAAAATGACTAACCTTTGTTTCACGGAAGTTTTTTTATATCAGATGTAAAATTATTAGCTACATAACAAATATTTCTATATATAATATTAGAAAAAATATTGTCTATAAGGTCCTATAGATTCTTATAAGTTGTTTTCAACCTTCTTGATCTTGGCATATTTATTTTGGTTGCACATTGAGTCAATGTGGCATCAAAGATGATGATATATATAAACGAAGTACCACGATAAAGGTTGCATTAGTTAATATAAAAAATATACAAATAATATTAAAAAGTAAAACAATTAACATTTTTCAATTAATTTTTGAAATGTACCATATCGATGAGTTCATGACACTCTTCTTGAGAATCGCTATTCTATATAATAATTGTTATGTGAAAAGTTCAAATAAATACTAACGCAACGTTTCCCACATCACTGAGATTTATAAACCCCTTTAAAAATCAAAAATGTTTACAGACTCAAGTCTGTATGTTCGTGTGTTGAACACGTTAATGAGCGAAAAGACTTATAAAAATAATTGCTTTATATGAGATAAAAAAATTTCTCATTCTTATAAGTATTAGCTGTATTTCCTTTTAATATTATTATCTAAAATTTTAGAATAGTTGTAAATTTAATATGAAATAATACAGAAATAATTTTAACTTAAAAATATTTTAATTAAGTTTTTTATGATGTAATAGATATTCTCCTTTCACTTTTACTTTGAGTAAATTATTATACTTAACTGAACTATAAAATACGCTTAATTTAAACATTTTAAAGTTATAGAAATTTTATTCTTGTTTTTAATTATAATTTTAAAATTGGAACAATCGTTTGCAAGGTAAAATATTACTCTTATTACGTTATAAGAAGGAGGTTTGCTATCATTTTTGAATTATTTTAAAGTTAGAACTTTACACAACTTTTGAAATGTTGGAAAGATAAATAAAAAGTTTTTTACAATTTTTCCGATTTTCAAAACACATTCACATCAAAAATTTCTAAAATAAAACTTTCTCAAAATTTTTAAAAATTTTCAAACAATGCAAAAAACATAATATTTTGCGGATTTATTCTATCATTTCTACATTAAAATTTATAATTTAATTAATATATAAAATAGATTTACGCTTACATATAGTCTAAAATTAAAAAAAAAATGTCAAAATTAATAAATTAAATAAGCTTAATTTACTTGAAAAATATTTAAAAAATTAATTTTTCGTTAATGAAAGCCTAAAATTTATTAATAAATTAATTTTTTTCATGTTGTTTTGAAAATCCAAATCACCATTAGATGATTAAAATAATAAATTAATTAGCAAATCAATTAAAGCATGCATTGAAAAAAGTTGTAGATCTATTTATATTAACATTAGATTTAATAAATTCACATGGAATTTTTTAAAGTAAGTTTTAAGTTAATAATAATAATAAAATTTAAATTTGATAGATATAATTTAATTAATATATTGTGGAAACTGCCACGATCCCGAACTATCCTAACTAGAAAACACTGCCACATGATTTTCAACTGACGTCTTGGTTTTTTATATATTACTTTAAATGAAAAAAAATTAATTGTATTTATATCCAAACAGATAATAACTATATGAAATATTAAATTAAAAAGAATTTTCTCCTATAAATTACATAAAGTATAATAATTTTATTACTTTCTTATTATTTATAAACACAGTTTCAACCTTTAAATAACTGTGTTAGGTAAATATTTTGAAGAAAAATCTTTATATATATCTCTTCTAAATTAAGATTTATTGAAAGAATGATTCATAAATTATATTGAAAGCCAGATAAATAACCTACCATATTGACTTTTTTATAGATCCGTTATGTGTGGGTTACAAATAGATATACAAAAGATTCTATGCCATAAAGGATAATTTATTAAATTAAAATTCGGAATATTAAATAATAAAAACAGAAAAAATTATATTAAAATGTTTTTATATATTTAGAATGTTAAGATTACAATTAAATTATCAAGGAAAATATTATTTATAAGAATTTTAAGTTGTGATGTGATAGGTTCGGCATGTTATCGAATGACAAGGATTTAATGTTTAGTTTCATCAATGTTATTTTATAATCTCTATTAATAAAAATATTATTTGTAATAATTAATTATTTAATAATCATTTTATTGGTTATTACATAATAAAACTGCGAATAATAAAATAATATAAAATCGAAACTAAAGTTGTCTTTTTCTAATATTGCTGATTACAGCTTCATCTGGTGTCAAGAAACTAAACTAAATAAATATTAATGAATAAATTACAATTTGGTTTAATGAAGAAATAGCACAGTTATATTTTTTATAAGGAATTTAAATTTAATGTATTAAATTCAAAATTTTTTAATAAGTATTTTTTAATTTTATATTTAAATATATAAACATTTTTATAGCCAAACTTATAAATATGTTTCAATATAAGAATGGGTCTTTAAGAACCTGGAAAATTTCATTATTACGCTGAATATATTCAGTTCATATAATTTACTTTTAGTTTTTTTTCTGGAAACATTAATAAAATTCGTCATTAATATAATTTGTATGTAACTGGAGATGGAAAGCTTGAATTAATCAAAGTGAAAATTTTTCTTTTCTGGAATCCGAAAGACACTAATCCTCCTTGCAACTACAGAAGAGCCACTTCGTTATTTTATTAAATTTTTCGTCAGTAAGTAAAATTCTTAATTTTACTTTTACAATTTATAATATTTTAGATATTATGACGAGTGCCAAGTTTAGAATTTTTAGTAGAATTCAATGAAAAATGGTACAAGTGATAAATAAAGGGTGGGGCAGAAAAGACAGAGGTTTTTGAAATAATTAGAATTCACCATCAGGTGGAGTGACAGATGTGTGGCAGGTAGCGTGAAAGTAGTGAGGTCTTAGCATTGTGTTTTCAGTAGAAGCCATGGAGCCGTGGACGATAGAACACCGTGTGTTTGCGTACGACTGAGGAAAAAGTTGTACGCAAAGGGGGATTGCTCAGTCGTACACATTTGATAGGAATACGTTTCCGCATCCTTGCGTACGATGGAAACGTATTCCCATCAGACGTGTGTGGTTTCAACAGGATGGGGTGATGACCCACGCAGTTAGAACATCAATTGACGTTATTCGTCGTTTCTTTCCTGATCGCCCCATTTTCAGGTTCGGTGACATTCATTGGTCTTCTCATTCGCCCGACCTATCCATGTGCGATTGTCTTGTGGGGAAACCTCAAGGCACGTGTATATGAGCATAAGCCCATTATTTGCAAAAACTGAAGGAAGCTATTCGCGTGGAAGTCGCCAGATTCGTCTCCAGAAATGCATCACTGATAACGGACACTACATGGGAGATGTTGTTTTCCACACTTGATTCTGTAAAATGCTATTTCAATATAAATTCACATCAGTGGCGTAGCGTGGGTGTCAGCCGCCCGGGGCAAAGGAAAATTTCGCCGTCCCCTTATTTAGGTATCTCAATTTAAAAAACTAAAATTCAGTTTCGTCACAGAATAAGTAATGAAAAATTCCGTGCTAGTGTTGCCACCTTTTTAAAATGGCTGACCCGGACGCAGGTGAGGTTTATTCGAACAGATGTTCCTGACGCATGCGTATGTCATTTTGCAATGTGAAGAATAATTTGCAGTGCATGCCGGTTCTAAATCAGTAACAGTTAGCGACTAGGGAGACTTGTGTAGGGTTAACGTAAGTAACCTAGATGACTCAGCTCTATTGGATATTGTTGGATATTGGAGGTGTATATGAATATGAATGAATCGTACAAGAAAAAAAAGAAAAAAAAAGGTCGACAGGTTGCGCACGGTATCGCCGGGTAAAATTAATAGTTCACCCCGGATGGTGAGTCGATTCCCGGACTGTCAGGGTGAAAACCAGACGGGTAACACTATTCCGTGCTCATTTCAATCGGTCCGAATCGTAGGTGCGACGAAAATATGAAATGAAATGGTTTAAATTTTTACAAGATATTATTATTATTTATTGTGAAATTTTGCCGCCCCCTAAAAAGTGCCGCCCAGGCGGGCCGCCCTGCCGCCCCCACTACGCTACGCCACTGCCAATATCGATGTAAGCATGAATTCGAACAAATAAACGGGGTTTCTCGTGTAAAACACTTGTTCTTCATTTGCCTCCTTCGCCACCGCCCACATAAGCGGTTTTCCTTAGGCTCATTCTGACGCGAGATAAACTGTATTCAGTAGCGTAGCGTAGGGGGCCAGCCCCGGGCGGCACTTTTTAGGGGGCGGCAAAATTTCACAATAAATAATAACAATATCTTGTAAGAATTTGAACCATTTTATTTCATACTTTCGTCCATCTACGATTAGGACCGATTGAAATGAGCACGAAATAGTGTTACCATCCGACTCGCCGTCCGGGGATATCGTGCGCAAGCTGTCGACCTTTTTTTTTGCCTGTACGTTTCATTCGTAATCCAATACATCTCCAATATTCAATAGAGCTAGGCCACTTGCATTACTCCTATCCAAGTCTCCCTAGTCACTAACTGTAACTGATTTAGAACCGGCATGCAATGCAAATTATTCTTCGCATTTCAAAATGATATACGCATGCATCAGGAACTTCTGTTCGAACAAACCTCACCTGCCGTCCGGGTCGGCGATTTTAAAAAAGGTGGCAACACTAGCACGGAATTTTTCATTATTTATTCTGTGACGAAACTGAATTTTAGTCTTTTAAATTGAGATACCTAAATAAGGAGGCGGTGAAATTTTTCTCCGCCCCGGGCGGCTGACACCCAATCAATCAATAATCAATCAATATCTTTATTATGTACAACAGTTTGTACATGCTCGGCTCCGCATGGCACTTCCAGGAATGAAAACCAGATACAGTAGTTGTTAACATGTTTACAATACAGGAATCACAGAGATATCAAGAAGTAGGTTGGAATAGTATACAGGAGTAAATACAATGATGCTGCAGGTATAGCGATGATGTTGTAGTTAAATACAACGATGATGTAGTTAATTACAATTTGTTTACAGTATAAGGTACAGTGCATACAGAATTACAAAGTGATGGATTTTGAAGGCTATACAAGTACAGACATTATGCAATATTATAAGTGTTAATGCAAAATAAAACATAAGTGTATACGTGTAGAAGGAAAAAGCACATAAAATACATAAAATTGAGTACAATACAGCAAGAAAAGTAAAGATACATTATAATAGAGTGTAAAATACAATTTGAGTATAGGTTACAATACATAAGAGAAGTAATACGAGCCATTACATTACAACTTTGAAAACAGTAGCAGTTAGGTGGCATATGTACAATATTTACAGATGTCCGTAGCAGTGGCGAAGGTAATGAAAAGAACGAAGCCTGGTGAGGAACTACTCATGCGTGGTGATGGGTGCCACTTGCTCATAGGCAAGCACTAGGTTTCGAAAGGCTGAATAAAGATCCTTGTGTTTAAGGAGATCATGTTGCTGACACGGCCAGGAGATGTTTAATTTCTGTGCAATTAGTTCAATTTCGAGGCGTTCCCTTTCAAGGCACACGCATTTGTAAAGATAGTGGTTGGGACCGTCCACCTCCCTACAGATGGCACAAAGGGGAGTACGTTTACCCGTGAAGCGATGGAGATAACTGGAAAATCTTCCATGGCCAGTAATAAACTGAGTCAGGAGAGAATTGATATTAATCCAGGTATGGCAGTGGTGCTCGTTGATGTTAGGTATGAATTGGTAGGTTAGGTTACTGTGGTTGTTGCCCAAGAGTTTTGCCAGTGGAGAAGAATATCATTATAAAAAAAACGTTTGATTTTGCTATGGCTGAGCATGTTGTATATGGGATCCAACGTATTATCATTGGCGGCAGCCTTTGCCAGCTGATCCGATCTTTCGTTTCCAGCAGTGCCTTGGTGCCCACGGACCCAGCTGATACTGTAACTGTTTGAGGAAAAACAAGTGAGATTTTTTATTGCTGTTGTGATAGGGTGAAGCTGTCTGCTGTTGATGAGATCAATGGCAGACCGGCAATCTGTGAAAATGGCTATCTGTTGGTTATCGAGATGCTGTTCAGACCAGTCAATTGCCATATGAATGGCTTTGAGCTCAGCCTGAAAGACGCTGCATAAATTGTGGAGCCTGTAAATCTGGTGGTGGATCTCATACTGTCCTTGATATACAACGAAGGCACAGCCAATGTTCCCATTTAGCCCAGAGCCATCCGTGTAGATCTCCACATCAGGGTTGATAGGCGTGTCTGTGCTGATGTAATTGCAGATATAAGGGGGAGTGAGATCAGTGAGCAGGTTTATTTTCTTATAATTATCAGCGGGAATATTACAAGTAGTAGTGCAGATGTCGTGACCAGTTTTCAGCTGCCAAAGCTCATATCTGGCTTGGATAACGTCGGTAATGGGCGATTTTTGGTAAGGATCTGCAGACTCCCATTGGGCGTGGTGCGGTAGGCCCCAGAGATGAGGATCAATGCTTTGCGCTGGGATGAGATAAGCTTACTACGTGGATGTACCTTTCTGGCAGCCCAGCCCCAGCTACCACTTGCATATGTGATGATGGGAGTGAATATGTGATCATATATGATGCTGAGAGCAGCAGAATTTAAACCCCACACTCACGCTACGCCACTGGATCAATCAATCAATCAATCAATCAATTTTTTTTATTAAGGCACCATAGAAGTACATGCCCGGTACCGCGAGGCATAGCCGGGCTACAAAACAAGATTACAGGTGAATTACAAGTTGTAAGAATTTATGCAATGCGATACAGCAGTTGAATGAAATGTAATAAAATAGTACAAAGCAGAAATCATTAAAGCTAGTGAAAAATACAATAAAAACAAATAAGAGTATAATTAAAACTAAATTATAAATAACTGTAGAAAAGGTAAATAAACAAAATTAATTAGCGTGTTTACACACTGGAATATAATAAAATAGTGAATAGTACAATATATATTATGTAATGACAGGGGAAAAAATATAAACAAAAGTATGAACAATACATATATACAGGACATGGGCAGCTAATGGCTGCAGGTGATACAAAATATTACAGGTAGTAAGTACAGAGAAGGGTTACTGGTTGGAGGTGGTAGTAGAGATAACACCATGTTTTTTCACAAGTGCATCAAAGGCTGTATACAGTTCTTTGTTCTGATATTGGACAATTCCAAAACTCGGTGTTCCTATGAAACGGCAAGAGTTCGGGTGATCGGTCGTAGCCCGGGCGGACGAGAAGGATCGCTGGACGATGCAGATGTTCGGTGTTAAGCTGCGGCGTCCTAGGTGATCGGCAGTAGCACAACACAATAGATAAAGCACAACTGTAGGCTTAATCCAGAAGAGACTCTCCTTCGACCTTAAAGTTCCGATTTTTATAGTTTTTCCTCCACTGTTCGCATTTCGGATTGGTCCCCCGTCCCATTCTTCGCTTTCCGATTGGTCTCTCTTTTGTCTCCAGGTGCAAGACGAAACCTTTTCGGGTCGCGGGAAAAGTCCGATTCGAGGTGTCCATCTGATATCTCTTTGTCGACTCTGCTCGGTGACTGTTTATAAAACAATAACACCTACACTCATAACTCAGGCCGCTGTTTACCATTTTTTGACGTCTAAGAATTTAAGGATCATTTTCATCTTTCATCTATCAAAAATTTTCCTTTTTTTTTGTTCGAAAGGTTTATCTCGGCCAACGTTTTATAGACACGCGAGTCAATGATTTACTTATTTATGAGCGCTCGCGTTAGAGTTTGTCTTCCGCTAAGACCTTGACAGATAGTTTGAGACATACTCGAACAGTTCCGAGTCTCGTTGTTTACATCTCGTGTCGCGCAAGAATTTCACGGTTTACTCGAGTTTGAACCTCGTCTGGGAACCCACAAACTCGAATATAAAATATTAATCCTAGGGCATTTTTTACACTTTGCGGTTGTCATAACTGGAATCTGCTGTCGGTAGACGCAACTAATTCTTCTGTGGCAGCAAAAACATTTTTTGATTTTATTCAGAAAATTTATTTGCTATTTTCAAGTTCCAGCAAACATTGGGAAGTAATCAAAGGCAAATTAAAGCTTTCTATGAAGCCTTAATCAGACACAAGGTGGGAAAGTAGAATCGAGGCAGTGAAGGCCGTATTATTGCATTTAGATGATATTGTTGAATGCATCGAAAGCTTAAAAAATCAAACGGAACAACCAGGCACACTCAGTGATTGTGATTCGGTTTTAAACGAAATGCTCAGTTTAGAATTTATCATATCATTACATGTGTGGTATGAGATATTATCGCGTGTTAATATCATAAACAAATTATAGCAATCTGTACAAGTCCATTTAAGCATTGCTCTTGAACATTTGCGTACATTTTGTGACTAAATCAAAGAATATCGACAAACTGGATTTGAAAAATGCTTGTCTGACGCTCGTCAATTTATTGAGAATAGCAGTTATGAACTGCCAAAAGACTTTAAAAATGAAAAGATAGCCAAAAAGAAAAGGATGTTCGATGATGAAGTCAGCGATTAATCTATACAGTCTCCCAAAAGCAGGTATGAAACAGATATTTTTAACACCACGATTGAGTCTATAATAAGCAATATGGATTCGAGATTTGTCTTTAAATCAACATTTTGAAAATTTTGGTTTTCTCTATGATCTAAGCGAGTTAAAAAATATTCCAAAAGAGCAAATATTAAAAAAAACCGTCAAGATTTACACTCAGTCCTGCGAGTGGGTGAGAGCAGTGACTTCCAACCTTACGAATTATATGAAGAATTACAATGATCCCAAATTTACCCAACTTCATTAAAGGTGTGAAACAGCTGCTCCAATACATAAAAGAAAATAACTTGAAAGAAATTTACCCAAATATTTACATTGCCGTTCGAATTTTGTTATCAATATTGGCAAGTACTGTCTACGCTGAAAGGAGCTTTTCAAAATTAAAACTAATAAAAAATTATTTAAGAAATACAATGGATCAGGAAAGACTTTCAGCTTTCGCAGTTTTATCTATTGAAGCATATATAGCATCTAAGATAAATTACGATACAATTATTAAGGANCGTTCGAATTTTGTAAACAATATCGGTAAGTACTGCCTACCCTGAAAAAAGCTTTTCAAAATTAAAACTAATAAAAAAATTATTTAAAAAATACAATGGGTCAGGAAAGACTTTCAGCTTTCGCAGTTTTATCTATTTAAGCATATTGATAGCATCTAAGCTAAATTACGATACAATTATTAAGGAGTTCAGTAAGGCTAAAAGCAGGACATTTCTGTTTCTTTAACGTTTTTTCTTTTTAATTTTTCTTTAATCTTAGTTAAAGAATATAGTTTGCATTTTTAGGAATAAAAATTTGACAGTTTCGACTGCTTTTTATTTTATAAAATCCGTCTTCTTGCGCCACCAGAAGCCCTCGCGAAATGTACCTTGCCCACATCAAATTTAAGTCTTGCCCTGCCGCTGACCACTGGCTCATCATCGGCCGACACATCCCCGTCAGAACCAATTTCCTCATCACTAATTCCTTTCTCCATAAACGTAACCTAAAAAATTCTGATCGCTGTACTTTCTGCCCGACAGAGCAAGATACTACGATACATCGGTTGGATAACTGTTATCAGTTTGAACCGGTCCGAAAAAACATTCAAAACAACAACAATGTCATTCGTCACAAAATCTTCAAGATAAGCGATTGTCTAAAATTTACACCCATCGAGATTTGTATACAAAGTATGATCACCTTTTTCATCGTTTACAAGCAGACCTATAAATACTGAGAAAAATATTACTACCTCTATCTCTCACCACCACGAGGCGCAATAATCTGTGTAACTCAAGCTCAACGACTACGATAAGACAATGTAAGACAAACCTGCGTAGTTGTGACAATGGCAAGTCATCGAGCCATTCATGCAACGTTTAGGATGTTCAGATACGGTCGGTCATTATTCGGACGCTGTCAATAAATACGAGACCAAGAATCTGCTCATCCCGAATTTCTTACCAGACGTTTAGGCTAAAACGCAATTGGTGTTGTATGCATTGTGGAACACTCTCTGCCTAGTGGTGCATATTGTGACGGTTATAAGTTACATTTCATTCCGAAAAAATTCATAAAATAAATGTGACGGAATAGTTGTAATTTGTCATGCTATAAATTTAACGTCGTGTTGCACTACTCAAATCCCTCTACGGCATTCTCTGCATGTTGTGATGTTTCAGGTAGCAGCGGAATTGGTGCTTGTCAGGCGAAATAATATCCGGTATATTTGTGTTCGCTGCAGTTCACAATCTAACATAACCTAACCTAATAACAGCAGGATGGCCAAACAGTTAAAGCTCTAGATTTTTAACGCGGGATCTAATCCGACGAGTCGAAAAACCCCAGAAAATTTTTTGATAGGTGGTATGTCCGGATATGTCGGACCCATTCCTTACTACCCGACCGCCTCTTTGTGGATCTGGTCCACAAAGAGGCGGTCCCATGATGGGCTTACTAAAATAAGGCCTAAGATTTCTTTTGCCGCCAGATAGGTGTTTAAGTGAGACTAGTGACAAATTCAAATCACAAAATTTTCAGCTGTTGAGCTTTTATTAATTTTTAAACCTGTAACTATATATATTAATTTTCAGATTATAGCATTTTTATTGCTGTTATAGTTGTTATTACTCTGTTTCCATGCTTAAATATGCAAATGACAAAATCTCATGGGAGTATAACTCTTATGCACTTTAAAGATCCATGTTGGATTTCTCAGAGACATGAACTAAACGTTTGTTGCTTCGGCTAATAGCCATCTAATAAAACAATTATTAATAAAAAAAACAATTAAACTTTTCCTATAATTGTGAAAAACATTTTCTTGAAAAATAATGTCAGTTTTTCTGTACTGCCAATATATCTTGCAAGTTAATAAAGCAGCTTTAATACAGCTAAATAAACAAACCAAGTCTGTTTCAAATAAAACGAACTACGTCAGTGGTTTGCTTATCCATCCGTATTAAAGAATCTTTATCAGGTAACACGCGCGTAGACATAAATTCATTGTTACATAAATTCATACTGGTAATTAGGGATGTCTCGATACCACAAAAGTATCGGTACCGGTATCGGTATCGGGTATCGAAATTGGAAATCTTGCCGGCAGTCGCTGTTCAGTTTGACGCAGTTCCAGTTGTCTTCACTGTCGAGAAGGTACAGTACATCTATCCCTTATTTTGCGCGTTGGATACGTTTCAAAATCGCGTAAAAATGGGCCGCGTATAAAGAAATATAGGCGTACTGTATTCATTACAATGAAGGCCAAGTGGGCCCCAGAACAGCAATTAGTATTTTGTTGGTTAGTCCAGAGAATTGGAACCCGGCTATCTGGTTCAGAAGTCAGTGCGTCAGTCAATACTTCAGTTTAGTTTCGTATGATGTCTTATGTACAGTAGAACCTCGATTATCCGACTCAATTGGGGACTGGGGTTGGTCGGATAATTGAAAAGTCGGATAACCGAAAAGTATGAAAAAATCCATTACAGTAGAGCCTCGATTATCCGACCCAATTGGGGACTGGGGTTGGTCGGATAATTGAAAAGTCGGATAACCGAAAAGTATGAAAAAATCCATTATGAGTGTAGTATACATTATTATATCACATGTAATTAGTATATTAGTATATCGCTATTAACCTACTTCGCGTTGAATTTTCATCAATGTTAAGCCTAACGAAAATTTTTAAAAATAATAATCGTCGCTATTGTATCGTTAAAAATTAAAGAATTAAGCCTCGTTTAAATGCTGGCTCCATTTCATGGTCGATCCAGTGTTGCAGCTAAAACACGTAAAAATAATATTAAAGTAGCCAAGACATAGCCAAATATTGTAGTGCCACGTCACTAGCGGACATTTGAATTTGCCAACTAGGACGGTCGGTTAACCGAGTTGTCGGTTAATCGGGGGTCGGATAATCGAGACTCTACTGTACGTAAAAGAAGCCCCAGATCTACAGTCCTACAAATGAGGTTTGTGGGTAATACTACTATACATGGGATAGGTATGGATAAGAAATCGCTGGTGAAAAGATGAGTGTGTGTTCAAATTTTACAAATGTCAGTGCAAACAAGTATAAGCCTATACAAATTGTAGCTCATTTTAATTAAACGTCACCAGTAGTCCACGTTGATTACAAACAAAATTGCAACATAATGTTTGACTAAATATTTATATATAAATAGCAATATGAATAAGTATACTGTATGTAAATTTTGGAAATTAAATTTGATGTACAGTAGACCCCTATAACGCTTAGATACGTTCCACGTTAATCGAATTTTACGTTGTAGGAATCATTAAATACATGAGCCAATCGCAGCCCGACACGTGTGAAGTTTACGGACTAAGGCTGTTTGAAAGGTTTTCTTCTATAAAATTAACCGATTCTAGACTAATTCCACTCAACATTTCCAAAACACGTATAATTTATTGGGAATAATCCGTATAAACTATGCTATAAACAAAAAATTGTAGGATTACTTACCGTGTGTTCACCATTCGACTACGCCGTTGCTCAAGTTTGTTTTCGTCGCGGAACAGCGCACGAAACGGCGGCCGCGATATCTGATAACGAATTTTTCGCAGAAAAATAACTTGACCTTTAGAGACATCATTAATATAAATAATTTTTATGGCCGTTGAATAAGAAATGTTTCTTTCACAAGAAATGTGTAAAATTAGTGCTGTATTAGACTTACGGTACCTAATTTACATACTGTACAGACGATAATAAACTCAACTTACTAGCCTAAACTCTCCATAGCATAGCGCTAGACGGCAGAAAGCACATATATAATTATAATAAAGTTACAATAAATTAAGTTAATATATAATTATATATACAGTACCTAATTTATATATAATACTGTACAGACAATAGCAAACTCAATTTAGCCGCCTAAACTCTCCGTAGCGTGGCGCGGGCGGCGGAAAGTAGTTCGGCTGCTCATCCACTATTGGTCCAGATTCTATCAATCTTGTCGAGACACCAGTCGGCGACGACGTTTTAGGAGTTCCTTTATACGAATATTGCTACAATTTTTTGCTACGTTACAGGAATTTCCGTTATAGGAACGCACGTTATAGGGGGTCGACTGTAATACATTTGTTGATTTTTGCTCATTAATATGTTTTATCTAAGTTTAATTTAACCAAAATTGTGTAAAATTCCATTTCAATTTCTGGTTCGGCTACAAAATCTAATAAATCTGCTAATTTTAATTTAATTATACTATTTTTCAATCAAATGAAATGCCTATTTATCATAATAGGTATTAAACTCCCATCATATGAGGGGAAATTATATTATTTTTAAGACGTAAGGCGTATTACTTTTATATTGCTTTAATTATTAAGAAAAATAATATACAATTTTAAAATATTTTATCCATGAAGCTATTTTTTCTATTAAAATAATAATTATTATATACTGTATAAGTATTTGTAACAATATAAGTCTTATATAAAGAAAAACAGTATTATTTATGTCGCTAGATGGCGACACGTATTAAAATAGAATTTTCGTCTTGTTTTTCCTTATAATTTTTCTCATTACAAATTATATTGTATTGTTTTACTTGTAATTTGTTACATATAATATTAGTTAAACATTTTAAAACAGAAAGAAATTTATTTAGAGTCATTTCGAATATTTAAAAGTTAATGATATGCAGGAGGTTTCGATTTACGTTATGTTTCGCTCCAGAAAAATGCACCGTATAGCGAATCATTAATATCCATTGAATAATACTGAACTGACCATTTGCATTTATCAGCCAAGAAATATTGTGAAATTATATACATTAATTAGTTTATATATTTGTACTGAATTAACATTATAATTTATGCACTTACCCTAATTTTTTTATAATTGAAGTAACAAAAAAATGTTTATTAAAATGCTCTCCAGATTTAGTTTTAACAAATTGTTTCAAGAAATTTCAGTTACGTACAAAGTAATACTTTTAAAGCGATTTAAAAAAAAAATCCAGCAACGAGTTGCTTAACTTTCCCGGCAACATTTGGTGAGGTCATCTGTAATCATACTTTATTTTTAAAAAAAACTTTATATTTTTAACTATTATAAAATGGCAAAAAGCTTAATTTTGAGGGTAGAGAGGGGTTTTGTAAAAAAATTGTAAATGCTAATAACCAGTAAAATCGTTATTAAGTTCGACCCTATTCGCGATATGACACACAACCTTTTTTATCTCCCCACTCCGGGACCTTTATTAACAACCAAAATTTTACAGCATTAATCACCCTAATAAACAAACTTACCTGCAAAATTTCAGAAAATTTTCGACAAAAAGCACAGGACTTATTAAACTTCAAAGAGGTGAACAAAATCTGCCCCCCACACACTACATAACATCCATACATAAAGAAAACTCTCCAGATTTTTGCATTTCTCTATGTTTCAAGATTCCCGAGTCGAAAAATATAAAGATCTTAGGGGTCATTTTTTGACCGATCGCCATACTTTCCCTTTGTTATGTATATAACAGCTGGGAAAGTAAAAGTTATTGAAACAATTGTCCAGAAACGTTGTATTCGTTTCCTCTTGATATATTTCTCTATAACATGATCATCATCTAAAATTCTAGTATTGACTTTAGAACTTCGTGCAACATCAGGATCATCATCATTAAAAATAGCCATAGCATTTTTAAAAGCCTCAGTAAGTTATTTGTTATAGTTTTTAGAAAAGAATAATCTTTAATTTAATGTTAGATTCATGTTTTCAATGTTCTGTCATTTAACAAAGATTTGTATTAGTTAAGTGTGGGTTATGAGAAATTATCATTTCTAATATCCTCTGGTTCAATTTCAGTTGCTTTGCTATATCAATAACAATTTTCGCTATAATGTAAAAGCATTGCTTTCAATCTGTAATTCTCAGAAGCAGAAGGTTCGACACCAGCAGTAAAGTTATTCTCTCTTTAATAGTTTTAAATATAGGATTTGTTTTAGTTATATAAGTTCTCAAAAATATTCTCTTCTACAAGATTATATCCTTCAGAACTTATTTACGGAACGGAATTCATTGGCAACCTCCTCACCTGCACTTGCAGATTCTCCTCGAACTTCAAATATTATTATTCAAATTCAATCTGAATTAAACCTATTAAGTCAATCTGGACTTGCCTGAAATTCTTGTTCGTACGTATTTTTTCCTCCTTCAATATCTTCAATTAATGTTTTAGCTTTGAACTGGATATTTACAAGACTTAATAGCATATAGCGCCTAGTTTGATCTAAATAAACAATTAGAAGTTTTCCATATTTCCAATTAATCCATTAAATTTTCTGATCACTGCTAATTTCAAAGACGAAACACTTTTAATTTCATTCATTATCCTGGTTTTATTTTCAATTATAGTACTTACAAAGGAGTGCAAGTAGTACAAAGAAATTGCAAATTAGTCTTCTAAACAGCATAGATAGTCCATTATTATATAATTTAAGTATTTTTAATTTAAATTCTGAACGTAATAATTTTCTAGCACTTTTTTTTACTAAAATTGTAAATAGACTTTGAACAGTTTAAAAATTCGTTGTTTATTGTAACGAATTGAAATGGATTTAGACGAGACGAATTCATTATCATGAACTAAAATGTCTAGACTCTTACACTAAACATTTTAAGCAATCAGTTAATTTCGGCTTATGTACTTTGTAATGAAATTCCAGAATTAGAAAAATAAATCTCTGTATTTATTAAATAATAGAAAATCAAGACAAGTAATTATGGCGACTAAGCAGATCATAGAAACACAAAACCGAATTAATTTGTGCTCGATGTATGAGTGAAACGACATTAAACGAAGATTTAAAACCAATATTAACACGTCACGAAGATTTTATAAAGAAACTTGTCATTTATATTAAATTTGTTTTGAAAAATAATCGATAGCTTATTTTAAAAAATTCACATAAAGTAAACAGAAATATCTAAAAGTTGCTAATAAATTGATAGTGCGGCGTAAATATGATGTAGAACCCAAGTAACTCACTCGAACAGATGATTACCTCTTTTCTAACGAAAGACTTCTTCAGAAAAACTGCTTATTATATCATGGTCATTGAACAATTTTTCCGAAACATTAAATGTTGGTCGTGGCGGTCTTTGATAAATTCATCATCAGCTGGATTTTCAACTGTTTCCAAAAATTTTAAACATTTTAGTGTTTTAATTTTTATAATATTGTTTGATTATATATATATATTTATTATTTTTGTAAGCACAATAGATATGCAGAACTTTCTATTCGAATTTTGAGTTCCTTTAATCTTTACAAAAACATGAATAAGAACATTTTTGAATATTTCCATAAATTTGAATAATCCTTACTTAAAGAGTAATTTCAGAAAATTTGGAACTACTTTCATAAATCATTTCGCCCACTTTCAATTTTGTGCCATCAATATCTATAATACTTTGAGAGTATCTATTTGTTGCAAAGAATACATAAGTTACTGTATAAATTTTGATAAGAAATAAAGAAGTGAAGCTTTTAAAATATCAAATACATTCGATAGGTATAAATGATTAAATATAAATATATTTCGATGAAAAAGTATATTTTAAGAATTTTTTTTCCGGTAAGTGATAGCCTTTTTTTAATTCTTGGCTTTTCGCTCTATGGACACTAGGGGGCCTTTTTTAGCTTTACTCCATTAAACCATTTAAAATATTAACTCGTTACTTTGTTCAGCACATTTTAAACAACTAAAAAATTTGTCTTAATTAACATAACCAAGGTCCAATTATTGTAATTATTAACAAAGATAATAAATGTTTAATAATTGAATATTGTTATTATATAGTCTACCAAATAGTAGGCTATATAAAGTATGCTTGATTTATTTATCTTTATTTAATAAATGTATAAACCTTGTTTGATTTATCTATAAAAGTAATTTTATGCACAACTATGCGAAAAATCTTAAATTTCTAAAGACCTATATAATATGCATGGAATATTCTTCTTATTCAATATAACAAATCATGATAGTTTTATGTATTATGTGTGATACATATGCATGATGTATATAGGCGTGATAACTAAACGCATTGAAAGATATAAATAATTTTTTAAAATGAAAAGAAAACTTTAATAATTTATAACTTCAAGAAATGCTTACAAGTAATTATTCACATTCATTATTTTAACTAATTTATAATTACACCAGAAACAAATTAGCAAATATTTTTATAGAGGCATCTATTTATTTTACATTTGAATATCTCTTGAAGTAGTTCTAAATCGATGTAAAAGAAGAAATGTCCCGAGATAATTATCGGAACTGCTGGTAATTCATGTTATTTAATCAGAAGGGTCTCTTTCAACACTTTCAAAAGATGGCAATATTTTATCTTTTTGAAAAGACAAAGAATTGTTCTCTTTTGAGAGTTGTAAAATTCTTATTATCTTCTGTATTTAGGAGCGTGGCGTGGAATGGAATTTAGTTTAAAGTTATTTACTTAGTTTAATACTTGTCAATTTAATGTTCGCAACATTATCGACGAGAAATTTCGTAATTTAATACAAAACGAGCGTATCGTTAATGCAAGAATTCATTTGATCAATTCAAGTTTATGTGATTTGTCATTTTATAAATAAGTTTGTTTATTTGAAAAACTGTAGCATTTCTAGTAATAAATCTTAAAATCCATAGAAGGTTTCATTGAAAATTTTAATTGTCCTAAATCTTCTTGTTAACGAATTAGTTTTATTCATTATACAAATTTATTCTTTACGTAAACTTACGTGTAATTAAACTTATCAACGGCGACAGACATGTGACGCGGATGTTCTGGACAACTGTAAAAGTTTCTGTCATCTTCAGGAATGAGATCAACGTCATGGAAGACAAAACAGTGGAAGTCGAATTCTCTAAGAGCTTCTTTAACTCCGGCATTCATTAAAACACCTTTATTAAAAGTATCTTCCCCGTACTAAAAAAATTTTAAAACAATTTTTTAAAATCTCTTTTGTGAAATATTTTAAAAATATAATTAAAGCTTTATTGAAATAATGATTGTTGCAAAAGAAAAATATATATATATATATTAAAATGTAAAAATAATTATAGGAAATTTCAAAGTAAAAGATCAATGTTCAATTTAACTTAAAGTAGATTTTCGATTTTAAAAGGTTATGCTCCTCTTTACAGAAGTTTTATATTGATCTTATAAAATTATGGTTACAACTTTTTAAACCTTAGTTTTATAAAAAGACTTTTCTCATCACGTATAATTCAAATATATTTTTATTTTTTTCGTAATTTATTAGAATTTAAAGCTTCTCACGTCTCACATGAACGAGTACGAAATAACAAGTCTGGAGAGGATAACGAGTTCTTTGTTTTTCAGTTCTTGTATTAAGAACTAAAAACATTATTTTGTGAGAATGTGGTTGCTGTAGATATTTGAAAATATTACATTAATAAAATTAAAGAGTTATTAAGAAAATTCTCTTCTTTCTTTTGAAAACTTAACTGAATTAAGAAGCATAAATAAGTTCTCTATAAATTCATCAATATAATCCGATATTTGTATTCTGTGATAGACACGCGTGTTTAAACATCAGAAAATAACGTTATGAGCTGTTGATATGCTAATTTTAATAATGATGACAACCACTATTTGAATTAAAGATTTAATAATAAGACGGAAAACTTAATATAAGCCTACTATATATATATATTTTTTTTTATCTTAAAAGATGAATAAAAACTAAACATTAAATTAATAAAAAGCATTTTATGAGATACTGGATAAATATATATAATATTTCTATTTATTTAATTATGTTCAAAATAAGTTGCCAAACTACTACTTTATTCTAAAATATTTTGGACCAATATTCAATATCATATAAATCTATTATTCTAATTTGAACCTAAGTTTGACTAATCGTTTCTAATATACCCGATAATGAGAAATTAATTACTTAAATTGTGTAATTATATTGTGGATAAATTCACGAAGAACAGAGAAGGAATATATGCCCCTATACAATTAAAAATTTAAGATAAATATAAAAAGAAAACTTATGAAAAGCACTTGATTACTCGTGTGACTTTCTAATAGTTACTGCTTGATTTATTTATCTTTATTTAATAAATGTATAAACCTTGTTTGATTTATCTATAAAAGTAATTTTATGCACAACTATGCGAAAAATCTTAAAAATTGTTCAGAGTATCAGATACATAGATTAAAGTCATGCATCAATATAGATTCCGTTTGAATTAAAATTTTTGTATATTTTATTTTTTCCGATGCCCCATTACTATGAAACTTGGATAATGAAACTTATTCCTCATTTTATTTACTGTTATAGGGTCTTTCTATTAGACAAATTATTAGCAAGAATTACGTAAGATTACCTTAATAATATATACAAAACGCATTTTATAATTTGTAGTAATCTATTTATATTACAACAATTCCAGATATTAAAAAAAGAAGAAAAACCCAGTCGACTATCCAAACTGGCAACTGATGTTCTAAATTAGTTACGATATTTTATTATACTTTTCTATTATTTTATAATCATGGATTAACCCTCTGTTGAAGTAGACAATGATCCCGATCAGTTACAGTCAAGACTATAGTTTACAGCTTAAAACTAGATAAAAGGATAAGCTATCACTCTTTTTCAATCGGATTTAATCAATCAAATATAAATTAAATTTCTGTGTTGTTCATTCTCAGACTTTTTTTCATTAAGATGAAAGCAAGAACCAGCCACTTTACATTGAATTCAATGATATAATCTTCAAAACTTAATAATATTTAATAAATATATACTAACATATTTTAAAAGATATATTTATAACAAGTTTTATGGGAGGCTTAATGAAGAATTTTAATATTATATATATATATGGAAGTAAATTATACGAAGCCTGCTAATGATAATTTAATCAACATGGCAGCAGTGATGTGCTGCGGCTATTTACCATAATAATTGCCTACTTGCAGAACGTACCGGAAATTTATTGTTTATACCAGGCCATATTGCATTAAATGACCTTTTCAACAGTTGTAATGAGATTCGAGGGATTTGATTTCCGAGCTGTTTCGATGCATATAAAGAATAGGAAAGATTAGATCTGTTGAATTAGATCATCGAAATGCACTATATTTATCTAGAAACCATTTCGTTCTGAACTAAGCTAACAAAACATTTTAGTTTGAATTTTAAAGCACTGTTCATTGTGAAAATTTCTAATCGTTCATGTATGAAATACGTCCTATTTCATACTAATCGGAAATTCTAATAATATTGACACTTGTAGAATATAGGAATCGTGTTATATGAATAAATGAATATATTATATAATCGTGACCATTAAAATGAAATTTGTTATGAAATTTTCTAAATGAAATACAATCTCTGAATAAATTCAAAACGTTGAATTAATATAGTTTATTCATATCTTATCGGCTAAAATATTGTAAAAAAACGACTTAATTCAATTCAGAATGATAAATTAAAAATTGAATTTTATGAAAGTGAATTTATTTCGCATTGATTTGATCGAATAGCTATCTTCTTACCACTCCATGGCCTATGCTTGGAATCAACTGTCAGGAAGTATTTTCCTTTCTATGGCTAGTATTTCGAGCAGCAGGAAATTGTTATTCTGATCATTGAATTCCTTCATTTGGTTAACAAAACATGATTAAAATTTGGCTTCTTCTCGAGACTTTCGATACTAAACAGTCTCGTAGTGGAATATAGTTTCAAATTAGCATGCGTGCGATGCTCTCGAGTAATTAACGAAACTAAAAATATAATCAGTTTTTATAGAACTTCTAACTATCGCCATTTACCAGAAAATGAGAGCCGTTCGCTTCATTAAACACGACTAATTTACTTCCTTAAAGAGATCAATGTAATTTCCACCAAAGAATATCGTATTGCATCAATCATGTTATTCAGACAAATATATTCTAGTTTTACTAAGTTTCATTGTTGCTACTTATTAAACTTGCTAAACAAACTAACATTCATTGCTTTTATACCTTTATATAATATTTTTAGTCTCTAAAGCATTTTAATTCAACTATCAGTAAAGTTATATCTCAGAAAAATATTGAAGAAAATTATTACGCTTCAATTCTTTCATAAATTTTTGAATTAATTAATTTTTTTATTATTTTATAATATAAAAAAAGATTTAAAAGGTAAAAAACATTTTATGCTGGTCACTACATTTTTTCAATCTCAGAATGCATGTTCAGGTAAGCGTATAAATTCTGTCACGAACAGAGCCTCCAGTCATAAATTTATTTCTTCAAAAATATTTGCCAACTATATATTCAATACGTATGGCAATATAAGCGTATTTTTGAACTTTTAAAAATATTAAAAACTCACCACCGATGGAAGAAACACTGAAAAAAAAATACATAAAAACATCTTCAAAATTCCTTATCACACACTTAAAGAACAAAACAAGTTAAATGGCATTGTTGACCTTTTATTTTGAGGATCTCTTCCGTCTCAATATGTAAAAACCTGTTAAAATCGTCCATCTGGCAGTGGCAAAATATCAAAATATATCATTGATAAACTGTTCGGTCGAATATACAATTAAAAATTCAGTAGAATAGAAGAAAGACTTTAAAAAATATGTTATTAATGATATACTTTCACACCGTGCCACAAAGAAACGATTTTGATAGGATTTTTACATATTGAGGTGAAGTGTCTCAAAATAAAAAGCCAATCTATGTAACTTTTCTATGTTTTTGAGTTGTGGGAAACGAATAAATTAAGAAGACACTCTTTTATATTTATAAAAGAGTGTTCCTTCTCTCCAAGTGAATTTTTAATTGCATATTCGTCCTGGATGTTTTATTAATTTTAAAAATATGTTAGAAATTTTAATATAGATAAATAAATATATGAAAATATATTCTACGTTCGCAAAGTATTGTTATCTTGTTAGTCAAGTCTTGATTATATAAAAATATAATTTAATAAATATTTTATATTAAACTTATTTTCTTTCTCAAACAGCTTTACGTTGTCACAGTTGACGAAAGTCTGATGTTGCAGCAAAAAAGAACAGAAGCTTTTTGAAACTTATCGATTACAAGAGAAATTTTGAGAAATGAGAAGATTTTAAGTAAAATCGAAGGAAATTTGTCAGAAAGTGATGCTTTAACGAGTTCTTTCTAATGATATATAAGTGGGTTATTTGGTATAGATTTTATTCGATACTCTCACTGGAAATTTTATTCTAGGTAATCTGTAAGATAAATAATAACAAAGATGAAACCATAAGACAGTAAAAACAATTTAAATAAACGATATTCACTGTATCAGAAAGTTATAACGATTTTTTTAGCGAAAAGAAAACAGCGTCACAGATCTGTCAGGAGAGACATTCGTGACAAATTCGATTTTAACCTTTTCTGGCGCCGAACACATTTATCCGTTTGTATCTTTCTTATTTAATTCAGAAAATTCGAGAAATCCGATTTTATTTTCTCAATATCGTTTACTTCTTATTTTGAATTGAGATATTTCAATTTTATTTATTTAACTCAGATTTTTTAAATGAGAAAGAAATAAAATCAAATATTTATTTACTTGACGAAATACTTTTGATTAAACTATTCCCATGCTTAAGGGTATAAAAATGTAAGTAAAATAAAAAATTATTAATTGAAAACTTTGCAAACATGTCAATAAATATAAATGGAATGAAAAGATCAAGTTTTTAAAAGAGATTCTGTATTTATATTGATAAATAACTTAAGGATTTTCAGACACGATTAAATGAATACATATCAAATAATAAGAGGAAATTTGAAGAGCAAAATGATTTTTATAAATCTTAAATGGAATATACATTTTAAGACAAATCTCATGTTAATATTTGAAGTAGAAAACTATTTATAAAGTTAAATGCTATTAATATATGAAACGAATAACTAGACCAATTTTTTCTATATTTTCAAGTCATTATAAGAAGACAATTATCCCTCCATTTTTTAAAAATCTTTTAAACATCTTAAAGACAATAAATCAATTTACGTTTCATTGTAATGCAAATGTTATAGTGGCAGTTCTGATGAAAGTTCGTTTACAGGTAGGATAGAGACTTCCATTTGGTTGCCTATAAGAAAAGATCTGTCCTGAATGTTATACTTTCGTCATTATGGAATTAATTTGTCATATTTAAACACAGTTTTTAAAATTTAGATTTTTACCTTTTTAATCTTAAATAATCTTAAATTTTTATTCGGTAGAAAAGAAATGAGAAATTTACTTTATTTTTCCATTATCGAATACGAATTTCTTAGTTTATTACAATAGAATTTATTTTTGGAATTTAGGCCCATTGCCAAAATACAAGTGTTTAATGAAAGTCACTTTTGCTGTAAATGCCTTTTCTCTAATGATAAATTTTAGTGACTATCAAGAAACTTTAGATTGTTGTAGAAATGCAATCTAGACCAACACTAAGGTAAATAATCTTATTGAAAGTTTCGCAGTTTCAACAGTTTTTAGTATTATAAAAAGTACAAGGAAATAGATAGCATTGATCCAGGATGATCGAAAATTGTAGCAGCTTCCAATCTCAAGTTCTTGTGTAAAATTATCAAAGAAAACCGGTGAGCATCACTTACAGAATTGGTGATTGAATAGAGTATAGATATAAAATTCTATTAGATGGAACAAAATGAATTACAATTAAACATTTTAAATTAAATTTCTAAAACTTTGGAGAAGAAAAAAAAAGTCTTTTACATTCTCAGCCATTTCATTAAAATGATTGAAAATTAAAATGTTTATTTTTTTATTTTAACACGCAGTTTTTATATATTTTTTATTACGTCTTTAAATCACAATTTTAGTTTTAAATATTTTCAAAAACCCTTTGTTTTTAATTTTTAAAGATCAAAATTATGAAAGAAAATATAGCAAAAAGTGTTATATCTTCCAATTTCATACGAGAATCGGAGAATCGCTAAATTTCAGATTTATCAAGTAATCATTTATATTAATTAATGCTAAAAATAAAGTTGTATTAAACCGTAAAAATTTTTTATAATAAAGAAGTTAATTTAATTTTATATTTGTTTTACTGTAGACATATTGCACAAGTCAAACAATAACTACGTCGGACATTTTTCAGCATTGACAGAAAATACTTCTGACACTACTAAAAAATAAAATGTTTCTACTTATTTAAAAATTTTTGGATAAAATCTATTTATAATTTACACGCTACACATAAACAGCAATATTTATTAAGTGTAAATTAGTAAAATAAATGGCACCTGAATAATGGCACCTGAATAAGTTGCGATATAACAGAAGTAATTGTTAACTTTCATGAGAGGAAAAATCTTTGTATCAAATAGCTACAACTCTAAAAATTGTCACATCAACGGTTTTTGACATAAAAAACACAAGAAAAGTGATATTATTGATCCAGGATTATAAAAAGAAAATTGTAGCAGCTTCCGATCTCACGTTCTTGTGTAAAATCAAAGAAAACTTGCGAGCATCACTTATAGAATTGGTGATTTAATAGAATGGTTGTGTCAACATGTGATTTTTCTTTTCAGGCTAAGAAAAACACCTGTTAATTGAGACTCAAATAAAACATTGACTAAAGTTAGGAAAATAATAAAATTGTGTGCAGCGATAGTAAAACAGTAGTGTTTTCAGCAATAAAGCCAAGTTTGAGTCTTGCATCGGAAGCGACAAAAAAGAAGTGATCCAAGGAAAGAACGGATTATTTCATTCTGAGTGTTTTAATCTTAGTTCCAAGAAAGCATTATGGTATTATGGAGTTGTATGACTGCTCAAGGTTTTGGGATTCTGTATTTTATCGATAGAGTAGTGAATTCAGAAAAATATTAGTAGATCCTTCAAGAAAGATTTCTTCGTCCATGCCTGCAAACTGCAAAACCCAAATATTAAAACTGGAAAAACTGCAAATCCAAATATAATTTTTCAACAGGATGGTACAAGTTGCCAAAGTGTCAAAACATGGGCACCATGATTTGCAAATTACAACATTAATGTGTTGAAATGGCAGTCTAGCAGTCTAGATCTTTTCCCATTGGGAATCTATGGGGAAAAATATCGACAGACAGTGATTGGCTTACGTCAAAAATTCAGGAAATCTGGGATGGAATTACTTAAGATGAGTGTCAGGCTCTTATTAATACAATATATGAACATGTACAAGCAGTAATACAGGCAAAAGGTGATATAACAAGATACAATTTAGCAGTGTCCGAAGTAGTTTTTGTCAAGCCTAGAATGTCCGAACTTTTTTGCCATTTATGCTTTATTTAAGTATTTATTTCTTTAAAATTAATGCAAGCACTTGCGTTTTGTTGTGATGAAGATTATTGTTTAAAATATAACAATTTTTGTAGACAAATTTATTGCCATTTTTTTTTCTTTTATGTTCAAAATTACTGTATATAACAGATTAAAATCAAGAAGTGTCCGAGATATTTTTTATTTGGGTTGTATATAATTTAAGTTAATACAAAGACAAACATGTAATTAATATACAAATTCAAAAGGTAAACACTTTATAAAAGTTTCTTCGAAAGTAAAACGAAGATAATTGTTGATCATGAATACAAGTAATTGAGATATTAGAAAAATATTATTATAATTTTAATAATTTATGAAATTAAAATATAAGCATACTTATAATTTTTTAAAACAGATTTGATTTTATACTTATTAGAAAATGCATGAAAAATTAGTTCTTTGTTATTTTATTAATGCAAAATATTATTTTCTTACTGTAAATGTAGTTTAAAAAAACCAATTATTNTTACGTATCTTAACTAAGTAAAAACTTGAGATATGTTAATTAATAGTTTTTAAATATATAATGTCAAATTAAATATTCAACAAAAATTCCTATTTATAAATTTATTACACAATTGCTAAATTAGAGGACGGAGAGACTTAATAAACCATAATTAACGCTTTAAAAAATATGTTTTTTTTACATCCCCGAAGAGTGCCATGTAAAAATTTCAATCATACCGTAACAACCATTAATTAAATCAATTTATCAGGAATATTATCACGTAATATTTAATGACTCTTCATCTACGTTTGTTCGTTATAGACTGTATCGATTAGTTAGAGTAATAAAATTGACTCAAAGTCGATGCCATTCTAAATTTCAAGTGATACCGATCATAAGCTACAGTTTATCAATATGCATTTATATGAATGACTCTTTGGTGAATTGTATGAAATGACACAATTTAATGGTTATAAATATAGATTATGTGTTATTCTGCATGAAAATGTTCACATATCTTAATTAAATATTTTAATTTTGCATTTTTTTTAAATTAAAAAATCAAATAAATGAGTAAATTTTACAAAAATAAAATTAATAATTATGTGAAACATTTCTTATAACTTCAGGCATTTTAATAAAAATTATAAAAAATTTATTCGCTTTCTTCTCCTGAAAATATCGTATATTTCGTCAATTTTTCATATATTAAATACAATGTAATATATAACTAAAATATTAAAATAACAGCTTATTTTTGAATAATTTCTCCATAAATAATATATGAATATGTTTAGAGATTTTAGACAACCAGGCCCATCTAATTCTAACAATCAAACAATAAAGCCTAATTAACTATTGAGCTAAACTTGGCTAATTAATTTCGTATATATTTAATAATTTGGACTTAAAGTAGATTGTTACGCACTGTCTTGTATTAAATTTAATAATTATATTTATACTTATTTTCGAATGAAATTAAATAATTTAGACTATTCTAATATAATATAATATATATATATAGGCCTATATATTCTTCTTAAAAACTGATTTTAATTAATAAGATTTAAAAACTAAAAGGCATATCGAATATGAATAATTCTATATATTTAAATTGTTTGCATTAATAGAATATTACGTATCAATCGTCTTTTTATTAGATAAGTTTAGTATTGAGTTTCTTGTATAAATGATACAAAGATGAATTGCATTTAATCTTCTCGAGAAAATCGTCTTAAACATTAATCTTCGCATTGTCCTCTTGCCTTTTATATAAAATACACTTATAAATTGAAGAATACTTTGTCTCTTTAACTTACTTTCGCATTAGTAAATTAAAATTATATTCCTTAAATATTATGTAGATTATACTTTATTAAAGGAAAAATTCGCTTAAAATAGAATATAATTCAATAATAAGATATATGTTTAGTGTAGAACAAAAAGTTTTGAATTTAATTTGATACACAAGAGAAAACGTTACTTATAATGACAAACGTTTTTCTTTACGATAAAGTAGAACAGGTCAAATGGGATTTACGTTCTCTTTCTAGCAAAAAATAACTCTGAGCTATAGAAGCTTGCGAGTATTCCAGACAGGAAAACAATTAGAATCTAATAACAAAGGCTAATAACATAAAATACATCAAAATGTTCTTTTCTTTAAAATAGTAAATTAAAAAATAATAAACACAGTTATTTAAATTATAATTTCTTTTTACGTTTATTATTTATTGAATAAATGAGTTTCCGTGCGGAAATATGCT
This sequence comes from Centruroides sculpturatus, assembly GCF_000671375.1. Lineage (NCBI taxonomy): Eukaryota > Metazoa > Arthropoda > Arachnida > Scorpiones > Buthidae > Centruroides > Centruroides sculpturatus. The sequence continues at coordinate 541,788 of NW_019384345.1, forward strand.
CCACAATAAGAATATAAACTAAATAAGTAATTTCCTGAAGAATCTAATCCTCTTCGAAAATTTTCACGTGAGCATTGTCCAATCAATGTCTAACTTTATTTCATCGAGGTCATCACTCTCTCAAGAGGTCATTGTAGGGTTCACCTTCACTGCATTTGGTATTGTTGTTGAAGATAACGATGCCACCCCAATGTTACGCACAGTACATTTCTTGTTAACAGAGTAACTATAGCGGTTTTATTCTTAGTTTCTTTGTATTTTATATCAATAAAAGGCCACTATTGTCCATTTTACATACAAAATGGAACATTATTTATATAAATTATGTTTCTAATCGAATTAATTAATTAGTTAACGTGAAACGCCAAACAATAAGAATATATAATCCATCACAATTTTGTCCATTATGGGCAGACCTAATCAGCAATAAGATCGGTGTCATCGGTCGTAATTATGAGAACGACGTTTCGATCACTCCTATCCATAATAAATTGCGAAATCTGAAACGGATTCGAAAATAGATCCTCAAGATGAGAGCTCTATTAATATCTCACGGCCATTTGGTTCATTATAACACGCGCAATATTAATGAAACAGAAAAAAAATTATCCTATGAGTTTAAATTGTGTACTAAAGAATTTAGCTTAAATTCAAACATGCAAAAAATTGCCCTTTCGAATTATTCCCAAGAATACTTTCTGATAATACATCCTCGATTATTCCTAGATTTTTCTAAAGACCTATATAATATGCATGGAATATTCTTCTTATTCAATATAACAAATCATGATAGTTTTATGTATTATGTGTGATACATATGCATGATGTATATAGGCGTGATAACTAAACGCATTGAAAGATATAAATAATTTTTTAAAATGAAAAGAAAACTTTAATAATTTATAACTTCAAGAAATGCTTACAAGTAATTATTCACATTCATTATTTTAACTAATTTATAATTACACCAGAAACAAATTAGCAAATATTTTTATAGAGGCATCTATTTATTTTACATTTGAATATCTCTTGAAGTAGTTCTAAATCGATGTAAAAGAAGAAATGTCCCGAGATAATTATCGGAACTGCTGGTAATTCATGTTATTTAATCAGAAGGGTCTCTTTCAACACTTTCAAAAGATGGCAATATTTTATCTTTTTGAAAAGACAAAGAATTGTTCTCTTTTGAGAGTTGTAAAATTCTTATTATCTTCTGTATTTAGGAGCGTGGCGTGGAATGGAATTTAGTTTAAAGTTATTTACTTAGTTTAATACTTGTCAATTTAATGTTCGCAACATTATCGACGAGAAATTTCGTAATTTAATACAAAACGAGCGTATCGTTAATGCAAGAATTCATTTGATCAATTCAAGTTTATGTGATTTGTCATTTTATAAATAAGTTTGTTTATTTGAAAAACTGTAGCATTTCTAGTAATAAATCTTAAAATCCATAGAAGGTTTCATTGAAAATTTTAATTGTCCTAAATCTTCTTGTTAACGAATTAGTTTTATTCATTATACAAATTTATTCTTTACGTAAACTTACGTGTAATTAAACTTATCAACGGCGACAGACATGTGACGCGGATGTTCTGGACAACTGTAAAAGTTTCTGTCATCTTCAGGAATGAGATCAACGTCATGGAAGACAAAACAGTGGAAGTCGAATTCTCTAAGAGCTTCTTTAACTCCGGCATTCATTAAAACACCTTTATTAAAAGTATCTTCCCCGTACTAAAAAAATTTTAAAACAATTTTTTAAAATCTCTTTTGTGAAATATTTTAAAAATATAATTAAAGCTTTATTGAAATAATGATTGTTGCAAAAGAAAAATATATATATATATATTAAAATGTAAAAATAATTATAGGAAATTTCAAAGTAAAAGATCAATGTTCAATTTAACTTAAAGTAGATTTTCGATTTTAAAAGGTTATGCTCCTCTTTACAGAAGTTTTATATTGATCTTATAAAATTATGGTTACAACTTTTTAAACCTTAGTTTTATAAAAAGACTTTTCTCATCACGTATAATTCAAATATATTTTTATTTTTTTCGTAATTTATTAGAATTTAAAGCTTCTCACGTCTCACATGAACGAGTACGAAATAACAAGTCTGGAGAGGATAACGAGTTCTTTGTTTTTCAGTTCTTGTATTAAGAACTAAAAACATTATTTTGTGAGAATGTGGTTGCTGTAGATATTTGAAAATATTACATTAATAAAATTAAAGAGTTATTAAGAAAATTCTCTTCTTTCTTTTGAAAACTTAACTGAATTAAGAAGCATAAATAAGTTCTCTATAAATTCATCAATATAATCCGATATTTGTATTCTGTGATAGACACGCGTGTTTAAACATCAGAAAATAACGTTATGAGCTGTTGATATGCTAATTTTAATAATGATGACAACCACTATTTGAATTAAAGATTTAATAATAAGACGGAAAACTTAATATAAGCCTACTATATATATATATATTTTTTTATCTTAAAAGATGAATAAAAACTAAACATTAAATTAATAAAAAGCATTTTATGAGATACTGGATAAATATATATAATATTTCTATTTATTTAATTATGTTCAAAATAACTTGCCAAACTACTACTTTATTCTAAAATATTTTGGACCAATATTCAATATCATATAAATCTATTATTCTAATTTGAACCTAAGTTTGACTAATCGTTTCTAATATACCCGATAATGAGAAATTAATTACTTAAATTGTGTAAATATATTGTGGATAAATTCACGAAGAACAGAGAAGGAATATATGCCCCTATACAATTAAAAATTTAAGATAAATATAAAAAGAAAACTTATGAAAAGCACTTGATTACTCGTGTGACTTTCTAATAGTTACTGCTTGATTTATTTATCTTTATTTAATAAATGTATAAACCTTGTTTGATTTATCTATAAAAGTAATTTTATGCACAACTATGCGAAAAATCTTAAAAATTGTTCAGAGTATCAGATACATAGATTAAAGTCATGCATCAATATAGATTCCGTTTGAATTAAAATTTTTGTATATTTTATTTTTTCCGATGCCCCATTACTATGAAACTTGGATAATGAAACTTATTCCTCATTTTATTTACTGTTATAGGGTCTTTCTATTAGACAAATTATTAGCAAGAATTACGTAAGATTACCTTAATAATATATACAAAACGCATTTTATAATTTGTAGTAATCTATTTATATTACAACAATTCCAGATATTAAAAAAAGAAGAAAAACCCAGTCGACTATCCAAACTGGCAACTGATGTTCTAAATTAGTTACGATATTTTATTATACTTTTCTATTATTTTATAATCATGGATTAACCCTCTGTTGAAGTAGACAATGATCCCGATCAGTTACAGTCAAGACTATAGTTTACAGCTTAAAACTAGATAAAAGGATAAGCTATCACTCTTTTTCAATCGGATTTAATCAATCAAATATAAATTAAATTTCTGTGTTGTTCATTCTCAGACTTTTTTTCATTAAGATGAAAGCAAGAACCAGCCACTTTACATTGAATTCAATGATATAATCTTCAAAACTTAATAATATTTAATAAATATATACTAACATATTTTAAAAGATATATTTATAACAAGTTTTATGGGAAGCTTAATGAAGAATTTTAATATTATATATATATATGGAAGTAAATTATACGAAGCCTGCTAATGATAATTTAATCAACATGGCAGCAGTGATGTGCTGCGGCTATTTACCATAATAATTGCCTACTTGCAGAACGTACCGGAAATTTATTGTTTATACCAGGCCATATTGCATTAAATGACCTTTTCAACAGTTGTAATGAGATTCGAGGGATTTGATTTCCGAGCTGTTTCGATGCATATAAAGAATAGGAAAGATTAGATCTGTTGAATTAGATCATCGAAATGCACTATATTTATCTAGAAACCATTTCGTTCTGAACTAAGCTAACAAAACATTTTAGTTTGAATTTTAAAGCACTGTTCATTGTGAAAATTTCTAATCGTTCATGTATGAAATACGTCCTATTTCATACTAATCGGAAATTCTAATAATATTGACACTTGTAGAATATAGGAATCGTGTTATATGAATAATTGAATATATTATATAATCGTGACCATTAAAATGAAATTTGTTATGAAATTTTCTAAATGAAATACAATCTCTGAATAAATTCAAAACGTTGAATTAATATAGTTTATTCATATCTTATCGGCTAAAATATTGTAAAAAAACGACTTAATTCAATTCAGAATGATAAATTAAAAATTGAATTTTATGAAAGTGAATTTATTTCGCATTGATTTGATCGAATAGCTATCTTCTTACCACTCCATGGCCTATGCTTGGAATCAACTGTCAGGAAGTATTTTCCTTTCTATGGCTAGTATTTCGAGCAGCAGGAAATTGTTATTCTGATCATTGAATTCCTTCATTTGGTTAACAAAACATGATTAAAATTTGGCTTCTTCTCGAGATTTTCGATACTAAACAGTCTCGTAGTGGAATATAGTTTCAAATTAGCATGCGTGCGATGCTCTCGAGTAATTAACGAAACTAAAAATATAATCAGTTTTTATAGAACTTCTAACTATCGCCATTTACCAGAAAATGAGAGCCGTTCGCTTCATTAAACACGACTAATTTACTTCCTTAAAGAGATCAATGTAATTTCCACCAAAGAATATCGTATTGCATCAGTCATGTTATTCAGACAAATATATTCTAGTTTTACTAAGTTTTATTGTTGCTACTTATTAAACTTGCTAAACAAACTAACATTCATTGCTTTTATACCTTTATATAATATTTTTAGTCTCTAAAGCATTTTAATTCAACCATCAGTAAAGTTATATCTCAGAAAAATATTGAAGAAAATTATTACGCTTCAATTCTTTCATAAATTTTTGAATTAATTAATTTTTTTATTATTTTATAATATAAAAAAAGATTTAAAAGGTAAAAAACATTTTATGCTGGTCACTACATTTTTTCAATCTCAGAATGCATGTTCAGGTAAGCGTATAAATTCTGTCACGAACAGAGCCTCCAGTCATAAATTTATTTCTTCAAAAATATTTGCCAACTATATATTCAATACGTATGGCAATATAAGCGTATTTTTGAACTTTTAAAAATATTAAAAACTCACCACCGATGGAAGAAACACTGAAAAAAAAATACATAAAAACATCTTCAAAATTCCTTATCACACACTTAAAGAACAAAACAAGTTAAATGGCATTGTTGACCTTTTATTTTGAGGATCTCTTCCGTCTCAATATGTAAAAACCTGTTAAAATCGTCCATCTGGCAGTGGCAAAATATCAAAATATATCATTGATAAACTGTTCGGTCGAATATACAATTAAAAATTCAGTAGAATAGAAGAAAGACTTTAAAAAATATGTTATTAATGATATACTTTCACACCGTGCCACAAAGAAACGATTTTGATAGGATTTTTACATATTGAGGTGAAGTGTCTCAAAATAAAAAGCCAATCTATGTAACTTTTCTATGTTTTTGAGTTGTGGGAAACGAATAAATTAAGAAGACACTCTTTTATATTTATAAAAGAGTGTTCCTTCTCTCCAAGTGAATTTTTAATTGCATATTCGTCCTGGATGTTTTATTAATTTTAAAAATATGTTAGAAATTTTAATATAGATAAATAAATATATGAAAATATATTCTACGTTCGCAAAGTATTGTTATCTTGTTAGCCAAGTCTTGATTATATAAAAATATAATTTAATAAATATTTTATATTAAACTTATTTTCTTTCTCAAACAGCTTTACGTTGTCACAGTTGACGAAAGTCTGATGTTGCAGCAAAAAAGAACAGAAGCTTTTTGAAACTTATCGATTACAAGAGAAATTTTGAGAAATGAGAAGATTTTAAGTAAAATCGAAGGAAATTTGTCAGAAAGTGATGCTTTAACGAGTTCTTTCTAATGATATATAAGTGGGTTATTTGGTATAGATTTTATTCGATACTCTCACTGGAAATTTTATTCTAGGTAATCTGTAAGATAAATAATAACAAAGATGAAACCATAAGACAGTAAAAACAATTTAAATAAACGATATTCACTGTATCAGAAAGTTATAACGATTTTTTTAGCGAAAAGAAAACAGCGTCACAGATCTGTCAGGAGAGACATTCGTGACAAATTCGATTTTAACCTTTTCTGGCGCCGAACACATTTATCCGTTTGTATCTTTCTTATTTAATTCAGAAAATTCGAGAAATCCGATTTTATTTTCTCAATATCGTTTACTTCTTATTTTGAATTGAGATATTTCAATTTTATTTATTTAACTCAGATTTTTTAAATGAGAAAGAAATAAAATCAAATATTTATTTACTTGACGAAATACTTTTGATTAAACTATTCCCATGCTTAAGGGTATAAAAATGTAAGTAAAATAAAAAATTATTAATTGAAAACTTTGCAAACATGTCAATAAATATAAATGGAATGAAAAGATCAAGTTTTTAAAAGAGATTCTGTATTTATATTGATAAATAACTTAAGGATTTTCAGACACGATTAAATGAATACGTATCAAATAATAAGAGGAAATTTGAAGAGCAAAATGATTTTTATAAATCTTAAATGGAATATACATTTTAAGACAAATCTCATGTTAATATTTGAAGTAGAAAACTATTTATAAAGTTAAATGCTATTAATATATGAAACGAATAACTAGACCAATTTTTTCTATATTTTCAAGTCATTATAAGAAGACAATTATCCCTCCATTTTTTAAAAATCTTTTAAACATCTTAAAGACAATAAATCAATTTACGTTTCATTGTAATGCAAATGTTATAGTGGCAGTTCTGATGAAAGTTCGTTTACAGGTAGGATAGAGACTTCCATTTGGTTGCCTATAAGAAAAGATCTGTCCTGAATGTTATACTTTCGTCATTATGGAATTAATTTGTCATATTTAAACACAGTTTTTAAAATTTAGATTTTTACCTTTTTAATCTTAAATAATCTTAAATTTTTATTCGGTAGAAAAGAAATGAGAAATTTACTTTATTTTTCCATTATCGAATACGAACTTCTTAGTTTATTACAATAGAATTTATTTTTGGAATTTAGGCCCATTGCCAAAATACAAGTGTTTAATGAAAGTCACTTTTGCTGTAAATGCCTTTTCTCTAATGATAAATTTTAGTGACTATCAAGAAACTTTAGATTGTTGTAGAAATGCAATCTAGACCAACACTAAGGTAAATAATCTTATTGAAAGTTTCGCAGTTTCAACAGTTTTTAGTATTATAAAAAGTACAAGGAAATAGATAGCATTGATCCAGGATGATCGAAAATTGTAGCAGCTTCCAATCTCAAGTTCTTGTGTAAAATTATCAAAGAAAACCGGTGAGCATCACTTACAGAATTGGTGATTGAATAGAGTATAGATATAAAATTCTATTAGATGGAACAAAATGAATTACAATTAAACATTTTAAATTAAATTTCTAAAACTTTGGAGAAGAAAAAAAAAGTCTTTTACATTCTCAGCCATTTCATTAAAATGATTGAAAATTAAAATGTTTATTTTTTTATTTTAACACGCAGTTTTTATATATTTTTTATTACGTCTTTAAATCACAATTTTAGTTTTAAATATTTTCAAAAACCCTTTGTTTTTAATTTTTAAAGATCAAAATTATGAAAGAAAATATAGCAAAAAGTGTTATATCTTCCAATTTCATACGAGAATCGGAGAATCGCTAAATTTCAGATTTATCAAGTAATCATTTATATTAATTAATGCTAAAAATAAAGTTGTATTAAACCGTAAAAATTTTTTATAATAAAGAAGTTAATTTAATTTTATATTTGTTTTACTGTAGACATATTGCACAAGTCAAACAATAACTACGTCGGACATTTTTCAGCATTGACAGAAAATACTTCTGACACTACTAAAAAATAAAATGTTTCTACTTATTTAAAAATTTTTGGATAAAATCTATTTATAATTTACACGCTACACATAAACAGCAATATTTATTAAGTGTAAATTAGTAAAATAAATGGCACCTGAATAATGGCACCTGAATAAGTTGCGATATAACAGAAGTAATTGTTAACTTTCATGAGAGGAAAAATCTTTGTATCAAATAGCTACAACTCTAAAAATTGTCACATCAACGGTTTTTGACATAAAAAACACAAGAAAAGTGATATTATTGATCCAGGATTATAAAAAGAAAATTGTAGCAGCTTCCGATCTCACGTTCTTGTGTAAAATCAAAGAAAACTTGCGAGCATCACTTATAGAATTGGTGATTTAATAGAATGGTTGTGTCAACATGTGATTTTTCTTTTCAGGCTAAGAAAAACACCTGTTAATTGAGACTCAAATAAAACATTGACTAAAGTTAGGAAAATAATAAAATTGTGTGCAGCGATAGTAAAACAGTAGTGTTTTCAGCAATAAAGCCAAGTTTGAGTCTTGCATCGGAAGCGACAAAAAAGAAGTGATCCAAGGAAAGAACGGATTATTTCATTCTGAGTGTTTTAATCTTAGTTCCAAGAAAGCATTATGGTATTATGGAGTTGTATGACTGCTCAAGGTTTTGGGATTCTGTATTTTATCGATAGAGTAGTGAATTCAGAAAAATATTAGTAGATCCTTCAAGAAAGATTTCTTCGTCCATGCCTGCAAACTGCAAAACCCAAATATTAAAACTGGAAAAACTGCAAATCCAAATATAATTTTTCAACAGGATGGTACAAGTTGCCAAAGTGTCAAAACATGGGCACCATGATTTGCAAATTACAACATTAATGTGTTGAAATGGCAGTCTAGCAGTCTAGATCTTTTCCCATTGGGAATCTATGGGGAAAAATATCGACAGACAGTGATTGGCTTACGTCAAAAATTCAGGAAATCTGGGATGGAATTACTTAAGATGAGTGTCAGGCTCTTATTAATACAATATATGAACATGTACAAGCAGTAATACAGGCAAAAGGTGATATAACAAGATACAATTTAGCAGTGTCCGAAGTAGTTTTTGTCAAGCCTAGAATGTCCGAACTTTTTTGCCATTTATGCTTTATTTAAGTATTTATTTCTTTAAAATTAATGCAAGCACTTGCGTTTTGTTGTGATGAAGATTATTGTTTAAAATATAACAATTTTTGTAGACAAATTTATTGCCATTTTTTTTTCTTTTATGTTCAAAATTACTGTATATAACAGATTAAAATCAAGAAGTGTCCGAGATATTTTTTATTTGGGTTGTATATAATTTAAGTTAATACAAAGACAAACATGTAATTAATATACAAATTCAAAAGGTAAACACTTTATAAAAGTTTCTTCGAAAGTAAAACGAAGATAATTGTTGATCATGAATACAAGTAATTGAGATATTAGAAAAATATTATTATAATTTTAATAATTTATGAAATTAAAATATAAGCATACTTATAATTTTTTAAAACAGATTTGATTTTATACTTATTAGAAAATGCATGAAAAATTAGTTCTTTGTTATTTTATTAATGCAAAATATTATTTTCTTACTGTAAATGTAGTTTAAAAAAACACATTATTATTATTCCTAAATATTAAATTGCTTTTCAAATATTAAATAAAAATCAGCATTTACAACACAATATTTTAAGCTTAAAATTATTATTTAACAAGAAACTTTAAAAATAATCAAAATTTTGATGAATTAAGTACGGCTTAATTATATCCAAGCCTATTTTAAATTATTCACTTCATTATTGTTTTGATAACGAGAGTCTTTAGCTCAAAATTTTCAGTTTTTTTTTAATAATACAATATGTTAAGGAAAATTTTTTGTTCAAAAACTCATTAAATTGTACAGTTATTATGTAGCTATATCAACTAATATTTAAATTACTGAAAAATAAAAAATGATTTTGTAACAAACAAGTATTGATCGCTATTGTTAAAATAACTATTAAAATAACAATGTAATTTTCAATTTAATAAATTCGTATACAATATAATACTGCCTCCTTAACGATGTTTAAAAACTAAACAATGGAAAAATTCTTTCACGGTTTCTTACTAAACTTTCAGTTTTAAAAAGAAATAAAAAAAAAATATATATAACCTATATTAAATATTAATTAAAATTTTACAGTAGATGTTATTGTTCGTATAAATTTTTAAATATTGCTTAAGATTATTTACATTTTTATTTGTTTTAAAGAGGTTGTTTGTCAATTAGGAGGCAGTCATTTCTTGTATCTATAAGACATTTATGATTTTTATATAAAACAGATAAGTAAATGTTCTTTCCTAGTCTTTACAATTATATATTATCTATTACAAATCATATAATTATAAGTAAAACAAAGTATTAGTATTCGTTATCGGTATTCGTAGACTGTGCATTGTGTTGGATGTCTCTTGGCTTGGCCAGTTGTGTACAATCAACACATTAAAGTTAGACTGGCGACTTGCCGACAATTAGGACGCGATTAGACTAAATGATGGACAATAAACTTTTATTTATTTATCTTTTCCTATTTCTTAATGCAAGAGTTAGATCAAAATATATAGGCGTAATTTTGTTACCTTTTATCCCTTTTACAGGATATATTAATACAACGATAAATTATCATAAATTTAAAACGGAAATTTATCAATAGTGTAATACAACAAATTAAATTGTAAACGCATGTAAACAAGTTTATAAAATAAAAAGGCAAATTTATATTACAAAACAATTTCAATAAAATTATTTAAACGATAGTTTTTTTTAATTTTCTATTAAGACAAAAAAACAAAAGCAAAAAAAGTAATTAATTAATTAAAATTATGTCTCAAAATAGTTTCTTCGAATATAATTTGTTTTATTTAATCTTTTTATTAATTTTGCATTAAATATTTAATTTCTGATTAGGCTAAATTTTATGAATAAAAATTACTGTACCCATGATTGGGTACACTAATTTTTGTTCAAAAAATTTGATTGCAATAACATTAGTAAACAATGCACAATACCTTGTATAACTATCAATTTGGTAGTTATATGATAGAGATCATGTTGATGTTTTGATTACAGTTCACACTAACTAGATATTCTCAAATATTTTTAATACTATAACGAATAAAATTAAAGCTATTAATAATAATAATTTCGAAGAAACAACTTGTAATAACTAAAATCAAATTGAAATGCTTTTTGCAGCTTAATATAAAATGAAATTTATAATCAAATGTATTGAGTGCATTTTATATGATCCTACAATATTTTTATGCTAGGTTATATCTTAAGCAGAAGGAGAATTTCTTTCAGATAAATTTTAATCTAATTAATTAATTCAATAACAAACTGAAGTTTGCGAAGAATTTTCTAATCGTAACAACAAAAATCAATAGGTCATGGATGTTTTTGTAAGAGAAATTGTGCAAAAGAAATTCAAACAGATGAAGCAAAATCGACCAGTTTATAAATTAGTAAAGAGAAGTACACTTGAAAACATCTTAACGTTTTTTTTACATTTAAAATACGCTGATTAAAGGGCCTAAATAAGCAGATTAAATAAATTAAGTACAAAAGTAAAGTAATAATGTCATAAATATTTAAGTTACCAATGCAGAATCATTTGATTATTACAGAATTTAAATATAGAATTATTTACAGTAAAAAAATTCATTTAACTAATAATTAAAATAAACAATTGCAAGCGTAAAAGTTTACAAATGAATTTTAATAGCTATCTTTCATTAAGTTTAATTTATAATCCATTTTCTTTTATAAAAATTTACGGAATGCTACTTTAAAATGCGCTTTCATCGTTAATAGAAAAGGCCGAAATTAAATTGAATTATAAATTAACGTGCAAATCAATTTTAGTAATTAATATAGATCATGAAGACTACACCTTATTACAGTCCAAATGTAAGGTGTTAATTAAATTGCGATACATTTTAAAACAAAGATAATTGGTTTGTAATACAACATTTGCAAAGCGTCATTCCTTTTGGTATTGGTTGTGATATAAATGATAATTATATTTGTTGTAATTTCTCAAAGCCATAGGTTAATAATATTAAGGCCAATGTTCGATGTTGGTTAAACAATATCTTTAATATATTCTCTCGAAAGAAAGAAGTTTGGCAAAGAAAAAGACAAACATGTCGCATCTTCGCCAATCCATCATCTTGTTTCTCATCGCCACATTCCAGTGGGGTGGAAATCATCTAGCTGAAAAACGATGTCTGCCTGTTTCTTTTTACATAGAGGTGCGAACTGTTCCAACTTCTTATAGTAAACTTGTTAAGAATGTTCTCGAAGTTTTTATTAATACATTTATTCTGACGTGTTTTCTATATTTAATATGATAAATTTATAAAAACATTTCCTTTGTCATATATATAATCTATAAAAAGAAAAATATTTTGAACACTAATTGTTAAATCACTTTTTAACAACGTAAACGAATATTTTTAATACAAAAGAAATTGTGAAAAATGTGTATATACCAAGAAAAGAATGTTAAAAAAAGAATTCAACTGCAATTATGTGAAAATAATGTAATTGTAATTATCATTATAAGTTAGAATTCATTTCTGGTTAAAACAATGAATAAGCCAGAATTTTTTTTTTTAAATAAAAATCTACGAATAAATCGCACATGCTTCAAAGTCTCTATTTAATGAACAAATTTGATCATTTTATTTAGTTTCGATCCTGTAAAAGATAAAATTCTCAAATGATATTTCATGCGTCAGTCCCTTAAAGAGATTAATTTAATTATAACAAGATAATCGTAAATAGTCACTAAATATCCTAATATTTATTTTATGTAAAGATAACTTTCAATTTAATTTAGAATAACAAATCAAATCAATGTAAAAATTCTCAAAATTGCCGTTTTCGGTTTTAATTTTTAATTAGATTACCTCATTTACAGTTTAAATTTTTATCGAATTATATTAAATTGTATAAATTATTTATTTTATTTATAAAATATAGGCCTACATATTAAATAAATATCCAATTGAATTGCTTCCATTCATTATATTTCAAAACATTATATGATTTATTTTAAATTTTAATTTGTTTTATCAATTATTTATTATTTTCTTAATGTTATTTAATTAAATTGGATTTTATTTAAGATAAATTACACTTCTTTTATTTTATAATAAAGTTTACAATCTCATTTTAATATTTATAAACAAATTATTTATTTATAATTTCAATTTAAAAGGCTATATTTGTAATCAAAAATTATTTAATAATTTATCAATTATTATATAAATTAAATCTAAATTAAAATTATTAAGTAAGAGTTTCTTAATATTTCTATAATTTTTTCTCAGTGTAAATTATGTATAGATCCTATATATTTTTTATTCTTTCCTTTCTATAAAATCTTTTTTTTTTAAACTTACAAGACAATTCAATGATTTCTATAAATTTTGTTTATTGTTTTCTATTGAAAATTACAGAATTAAGCTTAATTAATACATTATTCTTTCGATCATTTAATTTTGAGTTTTTCGCTATATTTTTCTGTCTAATTAAGCTATTTTCTGTAAAAATTTAATTTCCTAATTTACCGATGTTAGAAGCTTCAATTTTTCATCATTAACTTAATGTAGAATTCTTTTCGTCTTCCATCATGTTTCAAAATGTAGTATCTTAGCTTTTCACATTGACATAGAATAATTTAAACAGATTTAACCAAAATTTGAAATAATTGATCACATATTACACTCATTTTTTTCTTTCGTTTATCTAAATGGGATTATAAATTTTAATTTTAAATCTCTATGACTAAAAAGTTGTGTTTTCAATACGTAATAATTGAAGATATTAGATTTGTATGAAATTTATTTTTTCATGATAAACCAGATACACGGTATTTTAATATCTATAAACTTACAAGCATATATATGTTAATTAGGTTTAATTCAATGTAAAAAATTATAAAAAAAAGAAAAGAAATCGTCTTGTGATCAATCAAAACAGCGCAGGTTCACTAGTTTCTTGAAAGTTGTCTCTCTTCTTCCGAAATGATTCATAATTATTTCATGTTAAGAATGCAGTTAACGGATAAAAATAAATGTATGAAGAGGAATAAACAAAAATAGTAATTATTTTATTTTATTCTGACTATGAAAGATAAAAATAAATAGAAATAAATAAAATAGATTCTCAGAGGCTGACAGCATGAAGTGGAAAAATGATGGTGTGCTTACATCGCATTTTTTCTGTGAAGATCGCATACATAATCTGTATTGACAATACACAATACAATTGACATTTAAAAATAAATTTTTATATACAATTACTATTATTTATATGCTTTAAATCTGAAATGCATAGTATATATAAAAAATATATTGTTTTTCTTATAAAAGTATACAATGAGAGGAATTTATGGATTGTAACATCAGTTCATACTATTATTTTCCATTGTATATCAGTCTTAATTCACATCTTAACATAAAGATCTGTAATATGCTATATATGCTATTGTGATAGATATACAGTATATACTTGTATATATATATATATAATATGTCCGAAGTATAGTAAAAGAAATAGCTAGCAAAAAGGAGAAAAGAAAAAGAGAAGCTTATTTGAAATGACAACAAAAATATTAAGCTGCACAAAAGGAAAGAAAATAACCAAAAAGTGTGAATCAAGCAAATAAGACACAATAAAACTAAAGAAGAATGTTACTAATATTAACAATACTTGTAAAGTATGAAGAAATGTTAAAGAATGACGCAGTGTAATTTTAAAATTACTAGAAATTGTTACAGTTAATAAATTTATTCGTTCCAATCAGTTCCTGTTAAAATAAAAGTATAATTTTTTGTTAATCAAAATTAAAATATATGAAATGTTTTATCTCTTATTCAAATTTTGTATTTAAGTATCTAAAAATGCATCTATTATTCATTTGTTTTTGAAACAGTTCTAAAAACTTTGCGTATATAATTGTTTATACTTAGCAAATACTTGGATACAGGCTAATTATTCGAATTTTAATTTATTAATTTTTACTTTCCCGGCTGTTATATTTAACAGCCTGGAAAGTGTAACGTGATAGTGTAAAGTGATCGGTCAAAACATGACCCCCCCAAGAATTTTACATTTTTGAACTCAGGGGACCTTGAAACCTTGAGAAATGAAAAAACAGTTGGAGGTTGTTCTGTATGTATATGGATGTGTTAGCGTGTGTGTGTGTGTGTGTGTGTGTGTGTGTGCGAACGATTTTGTTCGTCCACTTAATAGCTACTGTTCTTTTGTAGAAAATTTCTGAAATTTTGCAGGGAGGTTTGTGTATTAGAGGGATTGATGCTATTAAATTTTGGTGGTTAAAATTCAAAAGGATAGAAGATAGAGGGGGGTTCACTCAGGAATCAGGAATGGGGTCGGACTTAATGAAGATTTTACTTGTTATTAGCATCTGTAATTTTTTTAGAAATAAAACTTATCTCTACATTCAAAATTAAGCCTTTTCCATTTTATAATAATTAATAATATAAAAAATTTTAAAAATAAAATTTCATAACAGATGGTGTCATACGGTTTTAAAGTTTGGAAAGTTACGCAACTCGTTACTGGCTTTTTTTAACAAGGTAATTTAAAAATACATGAAATGCATGCATTTCGATTAATACAATGATTAGCTTATAATTTCTTCCACATTTATTCTACGAATATATTTTACTCATTACAAACTTCACAATTATCTTCTTCGATTATAAGTTGTCTTTTTATATTTTGAAAATAGAATATTATGAGGATAAATACCTAAAAAAAACATGTTTTACAGTAAGAAACTATATTAAAACTACAGTAAGGTTTATTTAAAATTTTAATATTGCTACCTGCATATTTTATTTTTTTTCGAATTCGAAATTCTAGTCTTATTCAAATAAAACATCAACATTAATCAATAAATGTCAGAAGCCTATTTAAATATATTTCAAGAGATAAAATAAAGGTAGACTAAATTTTCACTATTTAATTCCTTGCATTTTTATCTCCGGCACAAATTTGCTCATTCGTACTAAATAAATAAAACATCACTGAAGACAATTGATAATTCAAAAGAATGTTATATGGGATTAGAATAAAAGATGAGAATGATCAATTTTTAAACTAGAAAACCACAAATATTTAAATGAAATTATTTTAATTCCAATAAAATTCATTTTAACAAAGAATAATTAAATGAAATATAGAAGTTTGTAAAGCATAAAGTCAAATTTTGTAATAATACGAAGCTTATTATTTATTCTTTTTAAATAGTTTCTGTTTTTATAAATATTACACAAAATATCAATTTTAGAGTTTTAATATCTCTGTAAACAAAGAAATAACTACAGGTACAACATCTGTTGAAATACCCGCAATACATTCTGCCATAGTGATGTATAACATGTTTGTATAAGACATGTTAGATTTTAACAACAAAATATTTCTACAATTTCTTACAAGCTGTATTATATCTTTTCAGTCTATTTTCTGCTCTTTCTCAAGAGATTTATCACAGCATAGATCATAAGCATCAATTGAAACCGTTTTACGCTTATCGAATAGCCTAAATCTCGTCTGTCATTCACTTTGTTATCTATGTTCTGGCTATTTTTTTTTAATACGAGAATATATTATTCTTTTAACAAGATATTCAACAAGGTTTATTAATATTTAGTTTAATAAAATTATATTTAAAAACTTCAAAAACAATTTTTTATATAGATTATCATACACATTTTTGTCTCTTAAAGATTTATAAAATTATACTAACAATATGTTAAAATCGGATTTTAAATCACTTATTTGTATTTATAACAAAAATTGAATGCAATTTTATTTATAAAATTTAATTAATATTTTGATGCCGTTTAACGGTAAAAGCTCTATTATTCAGATAACATCATTGGTATTTTAGAAAATGATCTTTGTCCCGACAATTTTTCATCAATTTTTCTAAAATCATTTCTTTTCGCAAAGCTTTAATGGAAAGAAATTCGATTATGTACGGATATTTTTAGAAATCAATTATACCTATAAATGAAAAGGTGATTTAACATTAATTTTCAAAGTTTGAAGTATAATTTTACTATTTATCGAATAAATAAATGGTGGCTGAAATTTCAAAAATAGGTGGAGTTGGGGAAATTTAAAATAAATCTTTAGCTTGGAGTTTTATGGATCCCTAAGGCACAGAAAAAATGAAGATTGAGATCCACAAAGCACTAAATCCTTGGATAAGATACGATGTCACTTTATCTAAAATGATACATTTCAACTTATTACGTTTAAGCGACATATTAGTTATCACTGACATAAGAAGCCGTATGAATGCAAAGAACAAAATTTCAGTTTTAAATTACTTTGAAATCAGATCTTTTAGTTTCAAAAATAAATTATAATTGTCATTTTTATTTGTGAAATTTAAGGAATTGTCACCATAAGATGTTTATGTAGATTACCTATAAATATTGACAGATATTCTAAATGAAGAGTGTAGCTTTTATATTACTGAACAAAAAAATACTGATAAACAACCATTGTATTTGCGATGTGATTTTAAAAATTGTAAAAATTATATAATATTTCAAATCGCTTCTTCAAAATTCCAGCTTGCTTTACACTAATATTAGCATATAATTTTGTTTCCTTAACAAAATTATATTCTTTATTAATGTTATTTAAATAATTTATTTTCATATAAAAATAAATACTTTATAACACATAATAAATACTTTATAACACAGAATTTAAAAATTTTATTTACACTTTTATTTTCTGTTTATATATTTACCAAAATTTAATATTTTGCTTTCATTTTTTAACAAAAAAAACTTTAAATGAAAAACTTGTAAAATGTAATATTTTATATAACAAATCACAATTTTGTTCGCCATGAATTTTTTTTATAACAAATTTACTTCTAATTTGTATGATTTATCTGAAAACAATAAGCATTAGCCTGCATTCTTATAAATTATAATAATTAACGAGTTGAGGAATTTCAATGATGCATGGAATTCAATTTTATTATTGAAGCAGTAGACCGTAAAATTTAATTTTATTCGTCGTTTTTTTATTATTTCAATAGAATATTTATCCACAATGATTTAAAAGTTGAAAATTCAATAATGATTTTATTTGTTTTTTCTTAGTTAATTGACACTATCTGGGGGAAAACAACAATTAACACGGCAAGAGAATTCTGTACTTAAGAAATTAAACTCTTCACATAACTGAAGAGAGAAACATTAATAAAATATGTACGTAAACGAATATGGTTGCTATTTTTAGAATACTATTAAGTTATAGCAAAATTTTCGCTCCAATAATTTCAATCAATAAAATTTTCGATTTGAAAGTTTTCTCCGACCTGCTTTCCAAATATTGTACATTTATTAAATTTTATCTATCCCAAGCAAAATCTTGAATAACGCAACTTAAAAATAGAAATCATTTTACTCAAAAGGAATTCAATTTTATATAAGAACAGAACAAAAATAAAACAAATATCATATTTCAAATTATTTGTATATTTTCGAAATTTTTAAAGTAGTTTAACTTTATATCAAAGATTATTGTTTATATGTATATACTATTGTGTCAAAGGGTTTATCCATTAAATTTATAAATAAATAATGATTAAAATGTACTGACTTTTATGAATTATGCTGTATTAAGAAATAGATGAATCATTATAAAAATGATGTTTCTATGAGTGGATTATTGTTAAAGGAAACAATAAAGTTGACAGTGAAGGATTATATATCATAATAAACTCTTTCATAAAATTCATTATTTTTAGAAAATTTATGATCTTTTACTTTCACTGAAAGAATAGCACTTCATTAGAAAAATAATTTGATTTATCATTTACAATTAAATTTGAGAATCTTTTACAAATTGCAACAGTAGACAGAAATAGAAAAATAATTCGTTCGAAAACAAAGAAGGTTATTAAGCGTATACGCTTATAATTATAATTAAGCACATGCTTAATAATAATAATAATAGTAATAAATAAATTTTATAATTTAGAATTATTCAACAAAGCGATAAATTCCTTTGCTTATTCAGTAATAAAAACATTAAAGATTGTTCTCGATGTTTCTTTAATACTATATTTTTATGCAAATTTCTGAAATCTGAGTGCCACTTTTATTAAGTATATCGTCTACAGCTTAAAATTTTGTTGAATTCAATTATTAAATTAACTTTTATTTGAAAATACTTTTAAAAAGAATAAATTACAATTTTTGCATAAAAAAGAAAAACTAAAAATTAATAAAATAAACAAAACAACTAAAATCTAACATTAATCAATATGAAATTTATAATTTTATAATATTAAATTCGATTTTTGTCTTTGTATTTTGTCTATATAATTAAGTATATAAAATTACTGTGTTTATTTTTTATATGCCTAAAATACTAAAATCACTACATTAAAATCACTGACAATTTAGCACTTACCTGTTCTATAACGTAAACTTTATATTCCAGTAACTGACGTTGTAAAATAGGGTGAAGAGTATATAGAAGAATGGCAAGATGAACAAGACGATCCCTGAAGGGGATGATAACAGCAACGCGATGCCTAGATGTGCAGTTTATTGGTGTTTTTAACTCTCCTTCTTTTAATGGAATGTTCAATTTAGTTATTTTTTGAATTTGAGAGAGTAGGCGAGGCCTCAAGTCAACTTTTATCCTACCTACTGTAACAGAAAATGAAATTAGCTAAATTCGAAAAGATAATTAGTTATTTTTTTCACAAAACAAAAATAATAAATGGAAAAATCATTCTTTTATAATAATTTATTTATATTAACGATGAATTTTTCAATTTTTAATGATCTTAGTAATTCCACGACTATTCGACTAAATGATTATTGTGGTTACAGTTACAAAATCGCTCATTAGTAGAAGTAATTTACAGAAATCAATTAAACTTAAAGCTAAAATTATCTGTTATAATGATCTAAATTTCGACTTAGCTTCTTTCTAAATGTGCGAGTAATTCAAGTATTCTTACAGACTATTATGTAGATATAGGATATTGATTATCAATATTTCGGAAATTGAGAAAAATGTCATTATATTCTAGGATAATCTATAAGAATTCAGATAACATTAAAGAAATGCTTTACTTACTTTTGTTCTATACAATCGACATATTAACTAATTAGTCATTTCTAATCGGATTTTAATTAATCGATTTGTTAATAATGAAAATTTTAACAGTTTTACATTGCACCGCAAGCAAGTTTCCGATTTAGGAAAGAATTTTACTGAAAAAATAAATACTTTATGGGATTAAGTATCAAATAAAAACATATTTTGCATATATTTATATATTTTAATATATCTTTTTTGTAAATGAAATAGTATACTTTTACAATGTAAATAATAATAATTCTGGCTTTGATTTACAGGATTATAAGGATATTCAAATGTTTGCGTAATTAAATATAAAAGAATTTATCCTCAATGATAGAATGTGGTATAATATGAAAGAAATTTATATATATATNATAGAAATATTCGCAGTCATAATAAGCGTAGTAACTCGCCCAAAGTCAAGCTTATAAGCTTATACGCTTTGTTGATATTTTATCTGTCATCTTTACAAACTCTAATTTCAATATCAGTCAACGTATATCAATAGCACATTCTACTTTTTTTTTCAGTGCCAAGTTTCAAATGAGATAATGGATAATTAATAAGTTTTATTTTAAATGATATATTAAAAATCGATATTTTTATCAATAAGAACGCACAAGAACTCAAAAAAATTCAGCAGTTTTAAACTAATCGTTTAAACTATTCGAAATAATTTATTTTATTATTATTGAAGCAGCTATTTACATGCTGAGTTTTTATAGCTGCGATACGATAAGAAATTTTTACACTCTGAACATCTTGACATATCGCTTTTGGCGAATAATGTAATTTCTCAAATTTCCTGAAATATCTACTTATCTCTTATGCTTTAGGTAAATTTTATATTTGAAAAAGTCTGTTCTTTATATATTGTAGCAACCTGTATTTGGTTTTACAAATCCTGAAACATCAGTAACCTTAATCTTGACTTTAAGTATGAATAATAAATTTTATAAAAGGCATTTCTTTATACATAATAATAAATTGATATTTTACGCTTAGTTCATAAGAAGATTTTCTAAGAATTATTAATGATAGTAAAATTTATTATGTGGAATTTTTGTGAAGATAAGATTTAATAATTTCAACATCTTTGCATGAAAATATATTAATCATTGAATAATGCTAATTTAAAAATAAAATTCTATGAAATAATCTACAATTTATACCTATCTGAATATTTATTTCATCCATTTTGTATAAATAATTTCAATATTGAAAAAACTTCATCTTCTAACATATTTACGATTTCTATGTATTAAAATCTGATAAAATATTCATTATGATAATTTAAAGTGAGAATAGGAATTAAATTTGAACATTAATATGAATTAAAACATAATTATATCGATTCTTTATTTTATTTTTGCTAACACGTTTAATATTTTTAGGTAAATTAATTAAAAGAAACTATCAAATAAAATATGAAGATACAAAAATGTTACAAAGAAAGGTAAATTCATTCAACAAATAAGCACAAATAAACAATCGAATCTGAAAAATTCTGAGCTGCATTCATTGGTATATCTATTATTGAACCAATGTATGCTTTCAGAGTAAGAGATTGACAAATTTCTTGGAATTGCAAATTTTTATTTAAGTAATACGCGAAGCACGTAGAAAAAATATATTAAATTCAACTCGATCTATAACAAATCTGCTAAAATAGATTTACAAGTTGATTGAAAATAAAAATTGTTAGCATATCATTTCACATAAAAATTGATCTTTCTTGGAGGAAATTCTGAAGTATATATAATCATTTAAAAAGTATAGAATTTTTATTAGTTTCTACATTATATGAGAACGATTTTGTTCGTCCACTTAATAGCTACTGTTCTTTTGTAGAAAATTTCTGAAATTTTGCAGGGAGGTTTGTGTATTAGGGGAAAAAAACAAATTCTTTTATTTGTAAATATGTACAGTATTATAGGAATCGCTGTCCGGAAGTGTGTACTTCAATATAATCTTTCATTTCATTTTAGTAATTGCATGGTTATTTTTTCATTATGCATTTCATTTTTCTTATTAAAATATATACGTTGTCCTTTCTTAGACTCTAATATCTTTTAACTCATTTTTTTGAAGAGAACATATTATTCTGTACTTTATGTAAATACAAAATTCTAACTATATAGGCCTATTTGTTTTTCCATCTTTTAGAAGATTTGAGGCTATATAAATCCTATCAATCGCGGTTGTTTTATGCCCGTCAGCGGCATATTCTTACCATAATTGAGGTGTTCTTCACTTTAAATATTTTTGTCATTGTAATGATTTGTATATTATGAATGCTGTGTGCTATTAACAAGATAATTGCAACAGGTTTTATTTTTAAATTTAATAAATAAAATGTCTGTATTTCTGCATTAAAACATGTATTTTAATGTGCAAACATCAGGACACTCTTTACATTTGAGTAAACAAGTATTTACATTTGATAACTTATAAATAATAGTTAGAAATTTCAACAAACAGCACTTTTATGTATATAGTTTCTAACAGTGCCGGCTCATTTTGGCACCGGCCCTTTAGGCATTTCTCAGAACTATCCTATGGCCACCCACTCCTGTATCCCTGTATATATAATATATATACAAAATAAATTAGATCATATCATAGTTTCATTCATATTACGTTTTCACACATTTTCTTTGCATTTTCCACCAGCCAGTGATTGCGGACATCATTTTCACTTACAAACGTAGTTTTATATTACATTTAATTTACGTTTGTTATACTACATTTTTAATTTATTATAACGTATAAAACTGCTGTAAAAATTATATTATTGTTATTATTATTATTGATATTTAAATAAGACAATTTAAATTTTGATATCCTACATACAAATAAACATGTAAAATTATATATTTTTATTTTAAATGATATATTAAAAATCGATATTTTTATCAATAAGAACGCACAAGAACTCAAAAAAATTCAGCAGTTTTAAACTAATCGTTTAAACTATTCGAAATAATTTATTTTATTATTATTGAAGCAGCTATTTACATGCTGAGTTTTTATAGCTGCGATACGATAAGAAATTTTTACACTCTGAACATCTTGACATATCGCTTTTGGCGAATAATGTAATTTCTCAAATTTCCTGAAATATCTACTTATCTCTTATGCTTTAGGTAAATTTTATATTTGAAAAAGTCTGTTCTTTATATATTGTAGCAACCTGTATTTGGTTTTACAAATCCTGAAACATCAGTAACCTTAATCTTGACTTTAAGTATGAATAATAAATTTTATAAAAGGCATTTCTTTATACATAATAATAAATTGATATTTTACGCTTAGTTCATAAGAAGATTTTCTAAGAATTATTAATGATAGTAAAATTTATTATGTGGAATTTTTGTGAAGATAAGATTTAATAATTTCAACATCTTTGCATGAAAATATATTAATCATTGAATAATGCTAATTTAAAAATAAAATTCTATGAAATAATCTACAATTTATACCTATCTGAATATTTATTTCATCCATTTTGTATAAATAATTTCAATATTGAAAAAACTTCATCTTCTAACATATTTACGATTTCTATGTATTAAAATCTGATAAAATATTCATTATGATAATTTAAAGTGAGAATAGGAATTAAATTTGAACATTAATATGAATTAAAACATAATTATATCGATTCTTTATTTTATTTTTGCTAACACGTTTAATATTTTTAGGTAAATTAATTAAAAGAAACTATCAAATAAAATATGAAGATACAAAAATGTTACAAAGAAAGGTAAATTCATTCAACAAATAAGCACAAATAAACAATCGAATCTGAAAAATTCTGAGCTGCATTCATTGGTATATCTATTATTGAACAAATGTATGCTTTCAGAGTAAGAGATTGACAAATTTCTTGGAATTGCAAATTTTTATTTAAGTAATACGCGAAGCACGTAGAAAAAATATATTAAATTCAACTCGATCTATAACAAATCTGCTAAAATAGATTTACAAGTTGATTGAAAATAAAAATTGTTAGCATATCATTTCACATAAAAATTGATCTTTCTTGGAGGAAATTCTGAAGTATATATAATCATTTAAAAAGTATAGAATTTTTATTAGTTTCTACATTATATGATAGATTATATTAATTATAATTATATATATTTTTTAAGTTTAAAGCAGCAGGAATTGTTGGCATAGTAAGTTATTGATGGCAATGCAATTTTTAATAAAATAGATAGTTTCTACTACGCATAAATTCTAAGTAATCATATGACTTACGGATAATAAGTTTTTCTAAAGAAAGCAATTTAATATTCAGTTAAATTAAAATTCTGAAGAAGAATAAGCAGCTTTCATACGAAAACTTTTTTTTAACTAAATAAGGTGCCGGCTTTTTACCTTTTGGAAAAAATCTTTTGTATTTGATAAAAAATTTCTTTTTCAGGAAAGAGAAAAGTTATTCAAATAAAAAAATTATATCTTAGTTTCAAGTTTAACTTTTCTTTTATTAGTTTTATTATAAAAAAATGAACTCCTTTCTGTGTTTACATTTTCATAATAATAATATTATTGCAAGAAACTTAAATGATACATAACTACTTAATAGGAATTTAAGAGTTTGTACAATTTAACTTTTAATGAATATACCAGAATCTGGAGAGTCGATACAAATGTGTAGCTAAAAATATCATGCACTTCAAATAATTGTCGAAGATCAATGAATAAAATAAAAATGAAATCTGAAGGTCAAATCACAAGATTTAATACTGTTTCTTATAGAAGTGCGTTGTATTTTAGTCTAGAATTATATATAATCATATATAATATATAATCTAGACATAATATATAATCATAACAATTTATTAGTCTAGCATTGGGAATTTCTTCGTATATTTCTGTTGTTATTATTTCTATTATATATAATCTACTATATTAATAATATTTTTAAATAATAATTCTTCTCCATAAGGAAAAGGGATCATTACTTATTATCATGGAAAAATCATTTATGAAATAAATTTTATCGTTAACAAAATTCTACATTTTAAAACAATTACTATGTGTAACATAGATTAAATCAACTATCTCTTTCAAATAATATATCAAATAACTGATAATTTACTACCTAATTGTATTGTACAATAAACTTAAATGTTCAACAATTTAATTTCGTTTTTCGTTATCAATATTTTAATTATTAGGGTAACAATATAATATAAGATTATACTGTACATTAAATGATTTAATAAGAAGCTAAACTTAGCAATATTTGCCGGATATAATCACTTATTTGATAACCAATGAAAAGATGTTTTGAACGAATAAAACAAATTTGTTATGTTCTTCAAATCTGACATTCACCCGAGTTCAANTCTACTGTATTATATGTTTTTATTAATACTCATATCATTAAGAATTATTTCATATGATCAATTTTCCCTTTACTAAAAAATTTATCTTTGATTATAATAGAAAAGAATATAAATATTATATAAAAATGATTCATTTTTCAAATATTCTATCATTACGATTTATATCAGTAGGTAATTCTAGAGTAAGAAGTAGCTTAAGATATTTTGTCATATTTATATTGGTTAAAAAAAAACATTAGTACTATCTATCGATTATAATGAGAAATACAAAGATAAATTAATATAATTTTACGAATTATGTTAGAATTATACTTTTCGTTTGATAAAATGACTAATAAATCAAATTTATAATTTAAATATAACAAGATTTCTAGTAACAGACAAGAATCTTGAAAGAATAAATTGATGTTCTAGTTATCTCTCTCTCTCTTTCTATTTTTTCCTTTACATGACAGTTAAAAGAAATAATTTGCATCTTATATATTAATTTAATAAACTAAAAAATTTCTTTTCGAAATCTAGAAACAACTTCTATCTGTCAAATAAAACAGATAAAAAAAAATTAAATTCTTATTATAGTAATATAGTAAAAACTCAAAATTCGATTATAAATTTAGAAATTTATTGTTTTAAATTATGAAAATGTTAGTTATCAAGAGGTTTAATATAGATTTCAAAATATATTAATGATTTCTGTTGGCACAATGTTAAAACCTGAAAGTATTTATTATTTTCCCTATATCCGTATTACGATAAAAATTTTTACAAGAATCTTCGTGTTTTTACTTTTCTTAATTATTTTATTTTACGCAAATATTAATATCAGAAACACAGATTTTTGACTTCAAATATATTTAGATTGATGTCAATATTAACATACTTAAAGAGACGACCTGGCAGTCGAGCAATTAAGGCGAGAGCCTATCGCTCTGGGGAATCCGGGATGAAATTCGGACAGGTCGAAAAACCCCAGAAATTTTTCGGGAGTGGTCCAAATGTCTATGTCGGGTCCCCGTCCTTTATCGCCCAGCTTTCCCATTGTACGCCTGGTGGAACCCGTAATAGGCTTACTAAATAAAGGCCCTCTTACTTGTTAGTACACATAGCACCGAAAAAGTTAAGAAATATCTATATACTTAAAGAAATTGTCTTTGTGTTACAATTACTAAAAATAAGTAACTGGATATATTTTTCTTAGTTTCATCAATTTTATTTGTACTTTAAGAAGAGAAAAACCTATAATTAACAATGTCAACTTGTTGATCTACACTACATAGATATATTCGATTAAACAGATACTTGAATTCGTTGTTCCTTTGCTCTTCAAAATTTCATATTAAATTAATAATTATTTCTATTTTATAAATATTATACTCGAATGTTTGAAAATACTTGATTACCTTTGATTTTTACAGAAAACACTACAAAGGAAATCAAATTAATATTATTCTGTTGCGAACGATTGTTATGAAATTCCTATTTTTAAATGTCTAATAACATAATTTTCATTTAAAAAGTACATTCAGTTATTTTATTTGATTCAAAAGGAAATATTTAATGTATTGTAGTAATCAAAATCAGTAATTTTCAAAATTGGTCGGTTTTGAAATAGAAATTTCTAAAACTCCATAAATACAAAAAGTATTATTTATAACACTTATAATTAATGCCAAACTTTAAAAAATCGGTCTCCTATATCGTTATTAATGTTTTTATCAGAAAAATTGCAAAATTTTCTTTGTATTTCATTTATAAATGTGACTTAAAAAAAAATCTTTTCTTTCTGCTTTAATCCTGTCCATTTATCTAATGGAATATTGACTAAAACAAAAATATTTTGATGGCAGAATTCTCTCTAGCGAATTATCTGTTATTAAGAAACTTTGATATCTTTTCTTTATTTTGAATTAATTGGAAACTTTCTATATCTCTAAAGTAGTTCCATTACATTTATGTTAATTTCCTTTGCTCAAATATAAGAATTTTGTTTGTAAAAATATATTTCTTGTTAAATGTAATAAAGTATATTTATATTTTAATGCATAAAATGTTTATAATAAGTTATATACATTTTATGAATCTCAAAGCTAAAGCTTTTAGAGAAAGAAGGTATTCTTTTCTCTTACTAATTTGACACATTTTTTTGCACTTTAAAATTATTATTTAGACAAGTTCATAGTTATTTCTAATACTTAACAACATTATACTTCTAGAACATCACTAATGAAAAAAAGCATATACACCTTAGAGGTGAATTTTTATCATAAATTATTTAAACATAAATTTTTATTTAGTAAAATAAAAATAAAACAATTCATTCTTTATTTATTTATTTTCAAAAACTTTTAATACTTTCTTGGTTTATTTATCAGACAAAAAGTTAATTATTATCATCTTAATGATATACGATATTTATTTTTATTATTAACATTTTTTCCTTCATTTTAAACTTGTGCTTATCAGAGAAGTTATTATTTCTCTTTATTATCCTAATGATATATAAACAATAAAATTTATTATTTTTTTTATTACTTTAAAACAAGTATTAAAAGGTTTAAATAATGCTGATTCAAGAGAATATAGTGTAAAGAACGTTTTTGATTTAATAGAAACAGTCTACATTAAAATCTTAATTACTTAATTATAGCATTTTATAATAGTCAGTTAATCGTTCATGTAAAGAAATAATGCCAAACAATTACTTATAGCTTACATATATGTTTTCTAAATTAAAAATTAAATGTTTGCAATAATTTTCTAATATTTAATTCTATAATAAAGGTATTTATATTTTTCTTAATCTGAAAATATAATTTATAAATACCTTTTCAATTCAATTTTTCGAAAATTGTCTTTATTCAAAATGATTCTGTTCTGATTAAAATATAGCGAAAAAGTAAATAGATTACCCTTTTCAATTTCTAATTCGAAATTTGCTTTATCCTTTATACAGAATATCTTAATTCTTTAAATCCCCTTGAAGAATTAATTTATGCTTGTTTAAATTCATTCTAAATTCTATTTCCAAGAATAACCAACGGATGTAATTCCATATTAATTCTATCACCCAAATCAGTTTCTTTAGCGAATTTACTTTAACAAATTTTGATTTTTATATAATCAAATGGTTTTCGAATAATAATTAAACTTCTTGAATTAGTCAATCAATTAAATTTATTTTATTATTTATCTTTGTAAAAATTATATAATAATGATTCATCAGCTACTACCATTCATTAAAATTTGAAATTTATTTAAAACAGAATAGGAATATTTGATGCTTCTAAACAGAACAAAAATAATTTCTGGGGTTATATTTATCTCTAAACATTAAAAAAAGAAGAATCAATAGACGAGCAATTATTTATTGTGACATCGTCACAATACCGGGCTGCAATTTTTAATCATATTTTTTATTTATTTAATTTAAAATATATGTTCTCCACCTCAAATTAGTAGTGGCTTGCCTCTGTACTGTACAGTACATCATACTTTTCCTTTAACAGTAGAGTCGTACCGGTCATCTATCTAACACCTTTCAGGGGAAAATTTTTGAATTGAAATGACGTGACTTTCGGTTTGCATCGGACGTTCATATATAGTTAATCGGGCCTCCTGTACCTAATATTTCCATATCTGGTCTCGTCGTCGTTCATCTATCTACTCCTTTCTCGAGATTAAGAAAGACAGGCAGAGAGACAGACGGACGACAGGGAATTTATAGATGTACAATTTTTTTCAGATTACAGTCCAATAACATGGTACTTTCAAAATTATCCTGACGCACTATTCATGAATACACTAATCATATTTCCAATATATTGCAAATCTCTTGTAACTTTATAGGATTCCTTTTACTTCGTTTAGAATATTATACATATATAATCTTGATATTTATTCAGTTCCTTTTTATGCTGTACAGGTGCTGTGAATATCATGATGTTTCTTTCCTTTTACTTTCCCGGCTCTGTTATATATAACAGAAAGAAAGTATGGCGATCGGGCAAAAAAATTTACTCCCCCGAAGATTTTTACATTTTTGGACTCAGAGGACCTTGAAAATTTGAGAAATGCAAAGAAATTCGTTTTTTTCCCTGTATGTATGGATGTTAGTGTGTGTATGCTGTGTGTGTGTGTGTGGGAGCACAACTTTGTTCACCCTCATTGAAGTTTAAAAACTCCTGTGCTTTTTGTTGAAAATTCTGAAAATTTGCAGGGAAGTTTGTGTATTAGGGGAGCAATGCTATTAAATTGTGGTGGCTAAAGGTCGACAGGGTGGGAAGACAAAGGAGTCGTGTGTCGTACTCAAGTGGGGTCGGACTTAATGACGATCCTACCCTCAAAATTAAGCTTTTTGCTATTTTATAATAATTAAAATATAAAAACTTTTAAAATAAAATATGATAACAGATGGCACCACACGCAGTTTTAAATGTTGCCGGGAAAGTTAAGAAATTCATTGCTGTATGTTTCAAATTTTGTATGCCTACTTTTAATCATCATTTTCAACTGTATTGGGTGATCGGTTAACGAACATAATCCGTTCCAAGACTTTGTTCGCTAACCGAATTGTTCGTTAACCGATTATCAATTTACCATACATTTGTATGGGAATTTGATTAATTCGTTCTGGAGGCCCCCAAAAATAAAAAAATATATATACTTTCTTACTACGTTCATTTATATATAATAATAAAAATACATATATATGCGGTCTTGCATTTTTATTAGTTATGTTTATTTGTTTGTGGGGCGTTGAAGAATCTGTCCAATGTCGATTGCTTTCTTTCTTCTTCAGGATTTTTCAGAAGTAATTAATAGCATTGTAATTGTAAAGATCCCCAACCTGGTTTGTATGCCATTCTAAGACCGTTGATCTGACGTCCCCCACTTCTTCAAAAGATCTTTAATTAATAGCAGATATCGGCATTAATCCTCTTTTTCGTAATAACACATAACTCGCTGAGTTTCTTGGTGTTCTTCTGTCGTCAGATCCGTTTCAGGTTCCATTATAAGCTCTTCAATGTTCTTTATTTCTCAGAAGTGATTTTTGTTACTCCTTTAGCTGCTTGAGTCTTCTTGATTATACTGTATCTTTCTTAGATAAGACTGAACTGCGGCTTACTGTAGATCTATTCAAGCCAACTGCCCAGCAACATCAGACAACTTCTGCCACTCTCAACCTTTGCTATTATGCTCTCACCTTTCGAAAATAAAAACCGACGCAAAACTTAACGAGTGCCCGCCCGACAGTCTCGCTAATATTATAAAAAATTGTTTGTCGGAAAAATAAAAGGCTGGAATTACAAACGAGAATTTCAAAGTTCGGAGGAATACTATCCGATCAGTATATACCGGGAAGAGCGTCGATGTCGACGTCTCCCGCGCTCCGAAAAGTTTCGAATTGTTTCCTGAAGACAAGGGAAGACCAATTAGTATTCATTATTTTGCGTCACTTCTTCTTGTGTTTGTTCTGTGAGGAGTTCGTTATCCGAACATAAAGATCTTTCGCGAAAGTGTTCGTTATCCGTTTGTTCGTAGTCCGAACTGTTCATTAACCGATCACCCACTGTATATAAAATAAAGTTTAAAATATTAGTCATTCTATCATTATTTTATTTTACAGTCATTCTATTCATTACTTTTATTCAAAAGCCTGTTTAATCATATGCTTTTCATTTTTCATTTAATTATACATAAAACAACAAATATACATCATGGTTTTCAATAGACATTTACTTAGAGTTTCACGGGGGAAAAATTAAAATGTGTAATGAATCATTGAAATATATTTCCTACGACCAAATAGCCGAGACATCTAAAGACAATAGCCTGAGCTCTTGGGTTCAGCATTCGAATCCCAGTTAGCTCAGAACCTGACGAATGGATTGACTTGGAAATGTTGAACGCTATATCTTACCTCAAACCCATGATAGACCTGAAAAGTCTTGTTAGTACTCATAAGTCGAAAAGAATTAAAAAGAAAAGAAGATATTCTTTCCAGAATTAGAATTAATTTCAAATTGGTTACTTAAATATGCAATACACTTTAATAAGATCCACTAGTAGCCAAGTGGATAAAAACACTGAACACTGGTAGTTATGTCTCACCAATGGGCTGGCCTAGCGGATTGAATTGAATTGATAGTAGAAGACAGGAAAAAAAAACAGATGGGCTATCTCTCAAGGGAGGTCCTTTATCACAAACTGTCCCTGTTTACATGTTACTAAATACGTGAAAAAAACCAGAAAAACAAAACGTTGACACACCATTAGTGAGGCGTGAACCCACGACTACGAGTGTTCAGTGATTTCATCCATTCGGTCATTTTGACTGTGTGAAGTTTGCCGTGTTTCTTTACGTGTCTGATATCTAAATAGGGTCAGTTTCCCATAGAACGACTTCCGGGAGGCATCCTTCCTTTGGCAAATAGCCCTCGTGTTGCGTCGCCGTATCTCATCAAGAGAAACCAAACAACTTTAATAAATCATATAAATAAATTATATATGTTTATATACATATTTTCCATAAATGTTACTTGTAAATTCATTACGTAATAACTATACGGAATCTTAAATATATTTTCATCATAAAATTGGTATTATCATGTCTTTTGTTAGCATTTACAGAAATTTAAATATAATTTATTATTTAAGGAGTTTTATAAGAATGAAAAACATGTTTTATAAGTAAATTTCTTTCACAAAATTTTACAAAAATTATCTAATATGAAACTAAAAATAGAAATATTTGCCGGATATAATCACTTATTTGATAACCAATGAAAAGATGTTTTGAACGAATAAAACAAATTTGTTATGTTCTTCAAATCTGACATTCACCCGAGTTCAAGAATCACTCAGAAGACTATTTTAATCCACAGATAATTTATTTATATCATTTCGGATCGGTCTACAAATAACAAAACTATTTTGTAATTTACAATTATTTGATTTTAAGAGGCATAAAAATGAAAACGAATAACTTACAAAGATACAATCTGCGACAGAACTCAGATTCAAAATGCATATAAATGAATTATAATTGTCTTCTGAGTGATTCTTGACCTCGGGTGAATGTGAAGGACGTAACAAATTTCTTTTATTCGTCCAAAATGACTTTCCAATGGTTATCAGATTAAAAATGTTATCTAGTTTTTATAATTTATTTTAATTCACAATTTCAATATTTTCAAACGTTTCTCTGTTGTTTGTATATATCCACACGTCTTTTCGAATATTTTATGAATATATTGAGATATTAGGTCGTGATATCATTGAAATTTATTGTATTTGAAATTGTCTAAAATTTAGCAAAATTTTATGTTCTGTAAGCCAAACGAAATTTAGATAATTAATTTATTTTATATGTATACTGTAATATTAATTTTTCGGTTTTTAATTAAATAAGATTTAAAATTTGTTTGCCATGTTAAAAATAAATTATAAATTTTTCGTTAATTTAATTGTTAATTATGACATAATAAAATTTATTTATTAAATCACGATTAAAAAGTAATAAGCAATTGTAAAAAATTCAAAACAGGCAAAATATACGATTCAAAAAGTAAAACAAAGGTTTAGAATGAAAAATGTATTTAAATCGAGCGGAAATCAAACTATCTGAGATCGGTAATAATCGAAATTATTTACTTCGTGCTATATTATGATGCATAAGTAATAACTTTTTAATGATATAGTTGATAAAAGAACGAATGTGCCTTTGCGAGGTAAATCTGCTATTCAGATAATTTCAAATTTTACAGATAATTTAAGAATAAAAATAAATTAATCTAACATAACATTTAATTTATTTTATTAGTGCTAGCTTATAAACTTTTTCCTTTAATATTAACCTTATTTTTGAAAATTTTCTAAGGCGCTGCAAAAAAACATTGGGTTTAAACTTAGATTGAATCTAGTCTACACTTAGGCTAGATTTAGAGGCGGATCCAAAATAACTCAAAATGTTTCTAACTCAAAAATTAAAAATACAGTACAGTATTTAAATAATGGCAAGTACTGTACCTTTTACTAACAAGAGAAATACAATTATATTGGAATGGTCCGATAATCTATATTTGTTATAAATGTATTTTAACAACAATAATTTGAAATAGAGAAATAAATTTTAATTTTTTTTTTTGTGTCAATGAGGAGGACTTAAGCCCCGTTGATCCGCTCTTGGTTAGATGTAGATCTGTGCACCATGATACTGTGATAATGATAAAGGCACCAGCTCGCCGCTTTGAGGACCCAGATTCGAGTCTGTAGTGGCTCAGCAATTTTTAAGAGAGCCTTAAGTCGGATTTGTTGGATCTTTAACTTCACTAATCAGCCACCCCTATCATGAGCTTTGCTGAAACCATGATGGTATGAAAAAAACTTTCTTAATTTCACAGAAAAGGTAGAATAAAAATTAAAAAGCACCTTCCTAATAGAAGTCAATTCGCTTCTAAGCCGCCATTCTGAGCTTTAAAAATTAAAATTTTCATCTTCAAATAAATTAACATTTTATGAAAAATTTATAACTCATTTAAAACTGATTTTAAATGTATAATATATAGGCTATATTTTATATTGTAAATAATTATTGTGTAATTGTAACTATAACTGTATATTATATAATACAGTTACTAAAATTAGATAGACTATATCTTAAATTTTTACAGAATTTTTAAAAGTTAAATACAGTTTTGTATATTAAGTCTTTAATACTTTTTCTTAAAATATTAATAAATCTTTTTGAAAAATATGGCAGACAGTTATTTGAAATAATAATGTTTAACGTTTCAAGTAGAAAAGCTTCAATAGACCATTTTTCACTTTACTATAAAAATTGAACCCTATGACTATTATCACACAGTAATCGACAGATAAAAGGATTGAGGAGTACTCTAATATTAACCATTCTGAACTTTCTAAGTTCAATGGAGTAGCTTCATTGTCTTTCATTCAATAATTTCAGCTCCATCAGATATTTTTAGCAAGAGTTGCCATCTTTTAATAGAATTTTTATGTTACGATAAGTGAAAAGTAAAAATTAATTCACATAAAATTTACTTTATAAATATAAAAAATAAAACGTATACTTTATATTAGATAATAATTTTTTTCTATAAAGAAAATGTAGTATTTATCATTAGCTTTGATATTGATTTTAGAATATTTTTTCTTAATTACGAATCCCTGAAATGCAACCGATATTTTCAAAAACTTATAAATTTCGGTGATTATGTTGTTTTTATTTTTAAGATTTATTGGTAACTTTGAAGAGAGAAAATGTCAATCTTTCAGTGACATAAAAACCTTGACAAAAATCTATAGGAAATGTTGCAAGAAGAAGAAAAAGAAAGAAAAATCGATAATACATTAATCTGTTGGCTTTAGTATCGCACTTTTAGCTTTATACGCTTAGAAATCAAAGTTTATTACACTCATATTTACACAAAGAAATTTTATTTGTTGTAATACGAAAAATAAATTAAAATCTTAATAGAGTAAGAAATCAAATAAAAAACATAAACTATAATACAAATATTTCAAAAAATAATGAAAACATTCATTTATTATTTAAAATATTAATATTTAATACGTTTATAAAATATTGCTTAACATTTTATAACAATAAATATTTTGTAAGCATGGTAAAAAGTAATTATAAATTTTTGGTCAAACGATTATCAAGAAATACTGTTTAACTAATGTTTAATGGAAATCTATAATTCCAGTTAGTTTTAATATTATATATATCCAGCTGGATGTAAACTTTTCTATCAAAATATACTCATATAACATATTATATAAAGTTTAAAACAAAGATTCATAGAAAATTTAAATGGATATGAAAAAGAAAAGATAGATTTACAAAACTGAGACGGCTAAAAATATTCATGACTAAAATCAACTTTTTTACACGTATTCTTAATTATTACACGTATTAATAGTTATAAAAGAAATACTTTGAATTTATATTAACTTTATAATTATGATATTCATTTTTCCCATTTATCCATCACATTTTCTATATTCTCGTTTTTCAGATGGATGAACTGTAAAGAATTCTACTGTCATGCTATTCAAGTTTAAATTTCATTTGAATTCTGATTTATCATGGATATTTCGAATCGAGATTTTGTTCTCCATTCTTTACCATTTTGATCCAGTAATAGTTGAAACTCAGACATATTGTCCCTTCTGCTTTAGTTTTAGCTGAATGGATCTGTTCCGTGAAGATCGGTACACAATAAATCATATAAACTTTTGTGTACCTAACTTCATGGAACAAATCCATATTTTTCTAACCTGAGATCGTTTCTAATTGCACTTATAGCAAATAACCAAATACAGTAATTTCAAAATATAATTTAAAAAATACTAGTATAGACCTGTAATAAATTAATGACAACATATTTCCCTATAAAATTTTAATAAAATCTATCACAATGTGAATTTTACGCTTATAAAAAGTTTTATGTAGATAAATAGAAAAATTTCAGCTACTTACATTTTAAAAATTATTATTTTTCCAGCAATTTTATTAGTTAAATATTAAAACAGATCTCTGACTACGCACTAAATTCTAGCAGCAAATGTGAAAATGCTGTTTAGAACACAGAAAAAATTATTTTATATAGCTTATCTTAAAAAAAAAAACAAAAAATTTTTTGAGAATGAAAATCTTTAAAATATTCTAAGAACTTTCATATATTGAAATTTTGAGTAAGGCATAAGTTAATACTATTTTTATTTAACACACACATTCTCTCTCTCCTCTCTCTCTCTCTCTCTATATATATATATATATATATATAAAAATAAGACATTTACATATATATATATATGTAAATAAACTGTATATATTGTATGTCTACCTTGAGTGTGGAGGTGCTTATCAAGTCATAATATCAAGTCATGCTTAATTCGGCAAACTAACTCGAGACAGAGTTTGGGGAGGAAACTTCACTAGGGGATAGCAAAGCTCATCCACAGATATGCAAAATGCCTCAATATTCACGGGGATTATGTTGCAAAGAAAACATGTTTGTTCCTAACTTTTGNTAAAAATAGGTAAAAATCTAATAAATTACAATGAAATTTTTTATCGAAATAATTCTGTAATAAGAAAAAAAATAGCAAATAATGAAAAACAACAGATTAAATTGCTAATATACACATATTATTAATTATTATTTTCATTTTATTCATTTATCCGTGAAAAATTACCAGGGGTTTGCTCGCCCAGAACTGTAGGCCCTAGCATCCAGGTTCTATATTAGTGGTAAGTCATAATCGCCTGTCCATTCGGCCGTCTAGTTATTATATTAATAAACTTAAAAAAATTTAGAAAAAACTTATCAAAAAAGACAATACATTAAAAGTGTCTACACAGTTTTAGAGTGAAGTCGACCTTTCTTTAGAGGCTTCTCATCCATCTCAATATGTAAAACGTTATAACTTTCCCTCTGGCAACGGCACAATTAAGAAAATATATAACTGATAAAATGGCCAGGACAGCAAGTATAAACTTAAAATACTGTACTACATTAAAAGACACTTTTAATGTATTGCCTTTTTTGAGAATTTTTAATGAGTTTTCTAAGCTTACGCCTACTGTCCTGACCATGTTATCAATTATACTAATAAATCATATTAATAACTGTCAAGTATAGTTTTGTAATTATTTTGTTACCATTTAAATATCAAACTTAAGAAACATGCTTTCAAAACTACTAAAAAAATAAATAATAAAAATACAGAAATTAATAAATAAATAAAATGGAAATTTTTAAAAAAAGCGAAATTACCATAAACAAATTGAATAAAAATTAAGAATAATTTTATGATTGTAATAATTAAATACAGTATTATTTGAAGGGATTTATAAAGATTTTCGGTATTTATAGCCATCTTTTAATAGAATTTTTATGTTACGATAAGTGAAAAGTAAAAATTAATTCACATAAAATTTACTTTATAAATATAAAAAATAAAACGTATACTTTATATTNTTTATCCGTGAAAAATTACCAGGGGTTTGCTCGCCCAGAACTGTAGGCCCTAGCATCCAGGTTCTATATTAGTGGTAAGTCATAATCGCCTGTCCATTCGGCCGTCTAGTTATTATATTAATAAACTTAAAAAAATTTAGAAAAAACTTATCAAAAAAGACAATACATTAAAAGTGTCTACACAGTTTTAGAGTGAAGTCGACCTTTCTTTAGAGGCTTCTCATCCATCTCAATATGTAAAACGTTATAACTTTCCCTCTGGCAACGGCACAATTAAGAAAATATATAACTGATAAAATGGCCAGGACAGCAAGTATAAACTTAAAATACTGTACTACATTAAAAGACACTTTTAATGTATTGCCTTTTTTGAGAATTTTTAATGAGTTTTCTAAGCTTACGCCTACTGTCCTGACCATGTTATCAATTATACTAATAAATCATATTAATAACTGTCAAGTATAGTTTTGTAATTATTTTGTTACCATTTAAATATCAAACTTAAGAAACATGCTTTCAAAACTACTAAAAAAATAAATAATAAAAATACAGAAATTAATAAATAAATAAAATGGAAATTTTTAAAAAAAGCGAAATTACCATAAACAAATTGAATAAAAATTAAGAATAATTTTATGATTGTAATAATTAAATACAGTATTATTTGAAGGGATTTATAAAGATTTTCGGTATTTATAATCTTAATTAATTGACATTTTTAGTATTTCACTTCTTTATTTCTTTATAAAAATATTATTAAAACGTTTATCATTCTTATTATAATTACCATAAATAATTTACTATTTAATTATATTTTTTATGCGAATATTCCCGAAAAATACTGAACATTTATATAAAATTTAGAATTTCTTACGAATTTAATAAATACTAAAACTGTTAATTTTACAATTTGAAGTCAAATTATTTAATCTTTAACATTCTAATACAAGTTTAAACATTTCAGTGAAGTGTTTTATAATAATAGTAAAAAAATAATCTCGAAATAGTCAGAAATAAAATATTTTATACTCGAACAGTCGATTTATTTTATGATATGAAAACATTACAGTTACTTCTACTTGACAGATTTAAAAATAAGAAAATAATCATTGTATAGTTTTAATGAGTTTTTATTTAAAAATTTAATTCCCATTCCTTCTTAAAATTGCGGAATTCAGAAGTTATTACAAGGCCTTATAAGGCTTTGCTTTGAAGTGATTACGTTTTATTTCTATTTTAAAGGCTTTATCAATATCGAGCATTATAATTCCACATTACTTAAGAAGGAAACAAGTACTTTAAAAATTTATACTACGAAGTGGAAAAAATTCCATTTATATCATTCGATTTCGTGGCTTTATTTTCTTCAAATATGCAGTTCCAATCCGATTTTCAGCTTTAAATCCATTCAATCTTTTGTTCTTACAAAGCCTTTCTTTTCCTCTCTAAATGTGGACAATGCTTTTTTTTAATACGTATTGTGGATTATTGGACAATCAGCAGCAAAATAGCTGAGATAGCAGAAAGAAAAGGTAAAAAAAAATAAAATAAAAAATAAACTAGAAAAGGAAATCATTATTTATAAGATGGAGATTCTACTTAGTACAATTTTACATAATAAAAAAATAAGAATGCCACACCGAGAAAATGCAAATGAAAGGCATAAGATTAAATTTTATTTGTAAATGTATGTATAAAGCAAAATATAACCATGTACAGTTCATTTATAATAATAATTTATTCGAAAATTTGCATTTTTATTGTTTTAAGAAAACAAACTGTAGCCTACTTCGTATTAATTATAAAATACGGTTTTGTATTTTGGCGTATTTTTTTTTTTTTTTTTTTTTTCCCCCTTTTCCCCCTTTTCCTTTTTTCTTCTTCTTTTTTTTTGAAAGCATTATAATGTAAAAGTATTAATAAAGTAACTGTGTTTACGTATTGGTTGTAGTCCAGGAGGACCCAGGCAACAAAACTTGGTAAAATAAGGTATAATAAGTACAACAGAAGACTGATAGGCACCGAGCCCGACATGCTAGAAAAGGAGCAGGGCTAGAAGCAGCTGATTTATGTAAATTAATTTATTTTGTGGGAACAGAAGTCTAGAGGTATAGATATAATGCATGCGTTTTAGAATTGGTAATAATTTTAGAAATTCCGAGAGGTAGGGAGTGCGGTTTAGAGACCTGGTGTATAAAGTGGAGAAGATAAAGTACCAGGTATTAAAACAAGTACTAGTTTTATTTGGATGTGGAAAAAATAATTAGAGACAGAAAGCAACGAGCCCAAAGCTCAATTGCCCCAACCAAACACAATAAACCAGGAAACAACTGGTCTTTTATGGTCTAGTTAGTTATAAGAGTGCAAGTGGCTAACGATATTAATGTATTATGTGCGAGTTAATTTTGGTTGTAGTCTGAAGAAATCCGAATAGGAAAAGAGTAAGTGTAATGACTATGTGAATAAGATGATGCAGGTGAAGTAGTGGTTACAAGTGAGTACTTGTGCTTATGATAGAATGGAAGGTTATATGAGTAGTAACAGAAGGCGGACAATCAACGAGCCCAGCCCCAGAAAGACAGCAAGTTCGAATAAAACANAACCTGCTGACTGTACATATATATTATATATATATATATATATATATATGCTTTTTAACGATCTTTTATAGCCGTATTTTATTACATCAAGATTTCCTAATAGAGTAACATGAAATATATCGTGTCATGCTTTGCATGCGTACCATTTAACTGTGCTTAGAAGATATTTCCATTATCGAGTTATTATTGATATTGCTAACCGAGATGTATTTTTATTGGTTTTAATCGTATTAAAAATCATATAAAATATTAAATAATATTTGTTAGATTTTATGTTTATTTTATATTTTTATGGGAATGTTTCATTTTGTAATTATGGAGGCAGAAATTATCACTCACGCACGATATAACTTGAGTAAATATTTTTGTCGCTTTTCATTCGAAAAAATTCACTATTTTATACAATTATTCGCCTCTATAATTTAAGTTTTTATTAAAATTAAATTGTAACATAATAATTACTGAAATGACAATCTTATTTAAACACTCGAAACTGTTCAATTTAACTTACTCCAGGCAGTTAATAGTTATTTGAGTTTAGCATAATATAGATTTGAAATTATTCTGTTTGCAAATTCTAATTTCATTGGAAAATATTCACAATCGTTGACATGTAAAATTGACAGGTAAATGTTGGTTGGTGCTTTTATGGTTAGTATTTTTCGAATTTGTTTATTTTTATATTCTACATATCGGTTTTTTCGATTGCTCAATGTTATGATTTTATTATAAATATGTAAATTGTTGTATGCCATCTTGTCGTGTTGATTTTATTGTTGGATTCTTATTTATTTTTATTGCTCTTTCCGATTTAATAGAATATGATAAATTCAAATATTTCCTATAAAATAAATAAATTTTCTACTTCAAATATTTTCATTTTAATGCTCTTCAGTAAAAAGTGACAAACGATTATAGCTTCTGAAAGAAAGATAATCATTTTCAGTTAATTTTTCGGTATTTAATCAAAACAAAAATATTTTAAACATAAAATATAAAAATTCAATAAATATATTTATAGAATTTTTATACCTTTTTGAATTTTTTATTAATTTTATTTATAGATACAATTCATAATACTTTAAAAATTATAATTTGTAATTCACTTTTAAATTTAAATTTAACTTTATCAGTTTACATGTTTCTATCGTTTCTATATTCAATAAATTTTTTTACAGAACAAGCTTATAAATTTATTATTTTATTTTATTTTTGAATAAATATAGTCACAGATGATAGGGTGGAAATTGGATAAGACTCCTACGTAGAGACACTAGTTTTATAATCTTCCGGTGATAAATACTGAAATTTTGTGAATTATTTTTTCTATTAATTCAAGTAATAGTGGCGAAAAAGATTATTTAAAATGAATAAACAATTATTATTAATCAGTTATTATTATAATTGAACTTATTATATCTTTTACATTACAATATGGAAATTATTAAAAGTTATTAACTCCTAATAATTATAATGGTTATGGATTTAATGAATTATAATATTTATAATGATTATGGATGTAAAAATAGATTTAGATTGTTTCGTTTTTCTTCCTGTGTAAATGCTACACCAAATAAATTTTCTTTTCCTTGTTAAAGTTGTGCATTCTATACAATAGTATCGTTTTACATTATTAGTCTATTTATCATGAAGTTTTCCAAGGATAAAATTTATATACAGCTTATTTAGTGTCAAATCAAAAGAAAAATTAAGCTGTAATTTAAGACTTGAATAATAAATTTCCAGTCTTTTCGTAAAAATTTGTAAACTATGATACAATTATTTTATGTAATTACATTAATATTATAAATTATTATTCAATTACGCTTTTTGTTAGCTAAATATTACGTTTAAATTAGCTACAGTTAAATTGGCGTTGCAATTCAATTATTCTTTATTGTAATTTTTCTTAAGTATATAAATATTTTCATTTTTTACTTAATTTTCTTCAGATAATTCATTGCATTATAACGTAATAACTTTTAATAATACGTTCCTTTATTTAAATTTGACGAATTTCAGGCAAACCAAGTAACTATTTTAATTAACACAACTTTACGGTCGAGTGGATAAAATCACTAAACGCTGGGTCTGGATTCTTGCCTGACCAACAGGCTTGCCACGTGGGATTTTTCGGGTTTTCTTCACGTATTTAGCACCTAAATAGGACCAGCTTCCCACAAAAAGTCCTCTCGGAAGTCACTCCTTTTGGCAGATCGTCCTTGTGTTACATTGTCTTAAAACCTGATATCAAACCAATTAACTTTACAAATAAAAGGTGAATAAATTTTTTCTTATGAACAAAAAAGTTTCTTCAAAGAATATGAAAACTCAGTGTCCGAAATTGGTGATTTATAATCTCCATTAAAATTATTTAGGACACTAATCTCTTACTTAGTAGAGGATTGTCAATGTTCCTAAAACTTTTTAATTAATTTTATCTTATCTATCGTCTCCAAAGTAACTATACTTATCAGTAGTTTATCCGCTATAGCGAACTACTAATATTTCTGTATTATAATGACATAATTTTTAAACTTACTGATAAATGAATTTTCTGATGTCGCTTTAGAGATAGAGAAGCTCGATATGTGCATTGTCCAACACTGCAGCAAACCTGGTAACAGTCTCCAACGAAACACAGCTAAAATATTTTGTTGTAGTACTGTACAGTACATATATTAAAAACATTTTCTAATAAATATAACAATTACATTATAGTTTACATATGTTTAAATGTAAGGAATTTATTTGTTTTTATATTTTATTGATTATTTATTTAAATTGTAAAATATAATAATTCTAGTTTTTTTAATACTGCGAACTACTTTTAATGATAACAATTTTGCCGACCACTTAGCATAAAGTAGTGTTTTTTTTGTTTTGTTTTCTAAAATATGAATTTTTTTTTTAATTTTAAAATTTAAGAATATTTGAATTTATAATTACAATTAGATATTGTGTTTTAATAAACTAACACAAAAGATCGATGTGAAGATAAAGAATTACCATCATATTTTATTAATACTGATTGCTCCATTCCACTAAATATCAAAATTTCAAGAATTACTGGTGATTACGATCTACATTTGATAATTATTATTCTGAAAGAAAACGTACACGAATAAAAAAAATATAATCAATTTTTAATTGGAAACGATTTAAAATTGACCAGTTAAAATCAGTACAAGT
Organism: Centruroides sculpturatus; assembly: GCF_000671375.1. Taxonomy (NCBI): domain Eukaryota; kingdom Metazoa; phylum Arthropoda; class Arachnida; order Scorpiones; family Buthidae; genus Centruroides; species Centruroides sculpturatus. The sequence continues at coordinate 585,152 of NW_019384345.1, forward strand.
ATATTCTATACCCGCATCTAACAGGATGTTTGCGCCCATATTTTAGCAGGAGCAAGTCTTCATGTGAGAGAAATAGCAAACAAACAAACAGTAATTTGGAATTTTCCTTAGAGACAACTCTGAGTTTTATAGAGGTTAGTTTATACGTATAATATAAATATGTTGGCTTTAAATATAAACATATATGAAGGTTACATTGATGTCAACAATGTGCAGTACCAATTCTCAGCAGGATAACTTAACTTAGGAAATGTTTCTAAGCAATTACAGAATACTGCTATATTAAAACGATATAAGTAAAATTAGGAGCTTAGAATTCATATTTACAGACAACTTTAACAATTAGAAAAACGGAACTATTCTCACGAGACAGATGTATCCGTATCACAAACAATAAAAATCAAACGAAAGCAACCTGATACTATGGAAATTGTATATTGTTATAACAAAAATGACGATTTAATATAAATAATATAAAATATTATTGTTTCTTTAAAATATTTTTAAAGTTCATTATATTACGAAATGCTTAATGTTATATAAGCTTGTATAAAAAATTTTTGTCTCTATTATTAATGTTTGCAAAAGTAGGGCATGCATAATCGAATGAGAATACAAAAACATAAATAATTTTAAAAAATAACATTATGCAAAAAATTATTTTAATATTATGTATATTTCTGATATTAAATTTTTTCCAAACTATGTCATATAAAATTTGAAAAAACACTATTGTAATAAAATAAATGTATGAAAATAGCGGCTAATGAGAAGCGTAGAATTTACATAGCACTTTAAATTGTCTAAATTCGATCCGGACGTATTGCGTAATAAATGGACATCACTGTCCAAACAAGATTAATAAATTAATTAACTAAACGATATTTATTAATAGTCGAATGTAATGAAATTCTTATAGCGTCGAACATATCAAAACATTGTTTATTATAGATGTTACACAAAGAAATTCAATCTTATCTTTTAATATTAAATTTTATTTCGTTGTTGGATTGATAATAGGTATCGATAATCAAAACAATAACAAAAATGTAATTGTGTCGTCGAAAATTTGGCACATTTACACGTTTTGTCTGGCTAAATTTCATTCATTCCTAATTCAATAACACGTTTCTATAATTCAATAATCAGAACACACATTTCGAGTTTCGATATCAGCGTTCTTAAAACGATTTACAATTCAAATTAATAGATACGTTTTTTTTCTTATTTTCATTATTTTTTTAGAATAAACAAGTTTAAATGTAATTAAAATCTGTAAAAAATTTAAACAAAAAACCGTGAGATAAAATATCAAAATTTGATAAATATATTCTTATTTATTAAGTCAAAATTTTTAGACTATAATATATGCAATTTATATCGTATTTATTATAAATAGTGCATACACTATATACGATATACATGATGATTCAGAATGTATCAACATGGAAGCTGATTGTATGGTATATTTTGAGGAAACGATCCCATATGAATAGGAATTCCCGATACCACAAAAGTATCAATACCAATATTACGAGTAGTTTTAAAGTATTTATATCGGTATCGGTCTTAATTATAGCATCGATACCAGCCAGTATCGGCATCGGGTATCGAAATTGGAAATCTTGCCGGCAGTCGCTGTTCAGTCTGTCCCGTCGCCTTCCAGTTGTTTTTACTGCTGGGAAGGTAGTACTCATTATGATGAAGGCTGAGGCCTAGAGCAGCAATTAATATTTTGTAGCCTACTCCGAAGAATTGAATTTTAGCTATTTGGTCTAGGAGTCAGTGCGTTAGTTAGTACTTCAGTTTACATTGTATAATGTCTTATGTACAGTGCACAAAAGAAGCCCCAGATCTACTGTCCTGCTAGTGGGCTGTGGATACTCCTATAATAAAATAGGGGTGAATAAGAAATCGTTGGTGAAGAGGTAAAATGGTGTCTTTACATTGAAAGTTCTTTATTGTATTGAAATTTTACAACTATCAGTTCAAACAAGTATATAAAAAGTGTAGCTCATGTTAAATATCATCGATGGTTCAAGTTGATTAACAAACAAAAGTACTGCATAATGTTTAAATAAATATTTATTTATAAAATACGCCAAAAAATTCATAGAAAACACCTATACGCTGATCTCAGCTTTAGAAGTAGTGGTGTATATTACAATTAGAATGAAATTTATTGCATGAGAATTGGAAAGGACATAAAATATTGTTTTCTTGAATAAAATCAAATCTTATTTATCTCTTTTTCTTCTGCAGACATTGAAGACAAATGTATAAAAAGTTGTCTGATTGAATATTCCCTACGGCATACGTTAAGCCAAAATAAGGACCGTCACGCGACAACTTCACATAGGCGTTTTTGACATTTAATCAGTCTTTTGAAATTGATGCCATAATCATTCTTGACTGGATATTTAAGTCTTTTAACATATAGATTTAGGATTAATCTATTTAGTTTTCCTATAGCTTTCCATATTACTAAATAAAGCAAATTTCTATAATGACTTTGATAGAGATACTCATTACACTCATTTTCGAGAAGAAAAACAATGTATCCTTTTACTCTTCTCAAATAAACCATTTAATGAGAATATATTTAGAANCAAAAGTACTGCATAATGTTTAAATAAATATTTATTTATAAATACTAATCAAAACTAAGTGTATTATTTTTATTAAGCGTATGTGTTATAATAGAACATATAATAATATATATATAGTTATGTAGCCATCACCAGCAATTAGGCTAAATGTTAATACTGTTGAAAATGGAAGGGCTGACACTAACTGCTTCTCAAAATGTATAGCACATATACAGTAGCGTACATTTAAAACATGATAGGATAAACTGCCAACTTATGAGACAGGCTTTCTCAAAATGTTGTAATTAATAATTAGCTATCATGTGTGTCTATTCCAAATGATAAAGTGCGATGTTCTTTTTACATTTGAATTCAAATACTATTGAACATACGAACCGTGTTCATATGAGAGGTTTTCTTCTGAATATTCCATAGGACAGCTCCCAAAATCCTGTTGATACATTCTGAATCACCCTGTATTCGTATATAGTATAATTATGCGATGTTCTAATCACGTCATTATATTGATTGTTACACTGTCATTTAATTTTTGATCTCTATGAAAGAATCTAATTGTTTCATTTTAAAAATTGGAAATCTGAAAATTCCATATTATTTATATCCTTACTTATCAGCAAATACAGTATGTATGTTTATTAATAATAAAAACATTAAGGGGGGCGTATCTGGACAGCAGTGCTGTTGGTGACTTTTTGTTAACACTTCGAAAAGTAACAAGAAACTTGTGCAATTTTTTCCAGTTTTCTTAATTAATAGTGTTCCAAACTAATAAGAAATTACTAGATACAAGGATTAATAACAACTAATAACTATGCAACGTTTTCCTGTTAAACGTGGTCAACCTCCGCTAAGCCGAACGAAAACCGAAAGTAAAAGAATGCAACCAAACGCAACCAACACGAAACTGATAACGGATTATAACAATAGTGGAAAATAGCGTACAAGAATTTCCGACAGATTCAAATGGAACTAATATGGATACCACTCCACAAAATCTACAAAAGCTACCAGGTGAGTTCAGTGACTTTTATTCATCCTCGCCGTTAAATTCGAACGACACCTTAACAGCAGATCTATGGAGCAAAATCTCGGAATTAATCAATACATCTAATGATAGACTATCTTTACAAATGACATCAATAAAAGAAGGCCTGAACTTAATACACGAAACAATACGAGAAAACAAAATGCAATTCCAAAGAATGGAAGATCAAATAGACAACTTGAAACTGCAAATCGATAATTTAAAACTTCAAAAAGATCTAATGCAATATAAAATGGATACTTTGGTTAACGTCTATCACTATAATAAAATAATATTATATAACTATCACACTTCAAAAAACGTCTCTAAACCAGAAATTCTTAAATTTATTAATACTTCATTGGACCTAAAAAACATATCTCAAGACGAAATCTTAGAAATAACTCAAATAAATAAATTAACTAATCCAGTTATTAGAGTATCCTTCAATAATAAACACATCCGAAACCAAGTTTTTAATACGTTCATATCAAAGAAGCAACAAAAATTATTGGGAAATTGGGAAAATCTGCAAATCGCACCATATCTCATTAACGAATCACGAAAAAGAAGGAAACAATTACTACCAATTTACTACAATCTAAAACAACAAAACCGTTATGTTAAACTACGAAATGATATCCTAATAATAGACCGAAACAGAATAACATTTAACCTTAAAACGAGAAATTTAGTAAATGTAGATACCTTTCACCCTTTTATCATATCACCAGAATCAACAAGTTGATATGGACAGCATAGTAAAAATCACCAGACAAAAGTCAATAAAAACAAAAAGGCAACTCTACAAACTGGAATAGTCAAGTTGTAATTAATCACCAGACAAAAAGATATTTAGAAAAGTAAAATTCCTTTTCTAAATATCTTTCAACAGAAATACGACCCAGACGTAATTGGAATTACAGAAACTTGGATTATATCTGAATCATTTTACAACTCAAATTTCTTAAACAACTATATTACAATATCAATTTCAGTCAAAAATTTCCCGGTCCCGGACGCCCAAGTGTATACTTAAAAAAAAACATATTTGTAAAATACAACATATTGAAAAGTCAGATAACTATATTCTTCTTCTAATTGCAATGAATAAACCGTTATTAAGTAATAAAGACTACAAACAAATAATATTAATGATTACTTATATTCCACCCAATAGCCTATTAAAATTAAATGAAATATTCAAACTAATAGATTGCTGGCAACATATTACGCCGAATATAATTTTACTGGGCGACTTCAACGCACGCATAGCAGAATTAACAGATTCATACTATAGAGGTCAAAATCATTTAGTTCAAGAGGTCAGAAGATCTAAAGATAAAACAACCAATAAAATAGGAGAAAATTTAATAAAATTAACAAAAGACAACAAACTATATATCTTAAATGGAAGAATTATTACTGACTATCCTGCAGAATTTACTTGTGTAGAACACAATGGTAAATCCATTATAGACTTAACGATTTGCTCTAAATATATTTTGGACTACTGTACAGAATTTACCATAACCACACATGACGTATCTGATCATTTTCCAACTATAGCCAAATTTCTACTATCTTCTCAAACTTCACCGTACAACGAATACATCAAACTGAATAAAACCTACTATAATAAGAAAAAATATGTAAAAGAAATCGAAAACAAGATCAATAATGTCCCAGAAATCACTATTCATAATTCTGACACAATCTATAATAATATAATCCAAATAATGAAAAAATATATCCAAACTACAAATGATAAAAAAGTCATCCAAAACAAATTTAAAAAACCGACTGTTCTGTTACAAGATGAAAAAAAAAAAATAAAACAAGAATCTCTACAAAAATTTCGTGAAAATTCAAACAACTTAAACTTTCAAAATTATATAAAGACCAAACGTACGTATAATAATCTAATCAAAGCAAAAAAGAAAAATTAACTCTCAAATTTGGAAACAACACTTATAAAGAACTGCAATGATAGCAGAACTTTCTGGTCATTAATACATAAATTCCGATTTAAAATGGACCACAAGAACAATAACTCTATAATAGAATTAGAAACATGGAAAAACTTCTATCACCGTTTTCCTATCATCCAAGATGCTTTCAATCTAATACCTTTCAACAATCCGAATAATGAATATCTTGATGCCAAATTTACAATTAATGAACTTGATGAAATAATTAAAAAAAACCCACAATAATACAACTCCAAGACATGATCTCATACGAACAAAATTTTTGAAAGCACTGCCAAATCAGACAAGAGAAAAATTACTAAAACTCTTCAATACTATGTACGAAACAACTAACTACCCAGAATTCTGGAACTAGGTAATTTTAACCATGATATACAACAGGTGTGGCCAAACTTTTATCCCTTAGGGGCTACTTTTTTTGGTAAAATATAGTCTGCGGGCGACTATGAATATGGGCAAACAATTTTAGGATTTTTATATGCGCATGCGTTAACATTCATTTGCATTGTTCATCTGGATAAATATAAACAGTATGGATACGTTGCACAGACAGTCTATTATTGTAAGAATAAATTATAGAATTAAGATTTTTAAACATTAATTTAAGTGAAAGCAAATTGTTCAACTTTAGCTTCGTGGGCTACTTTCAAAACCTTTGGTCGACCGCGGTCTACGTGTTGGCCATCCCTGATATACAAAAAAGGTGATAAAGCTTTGCCAAATAATTATAGACCAATAGCCCTACTACAAACTCTAAGAAAATGTTTTACTGCACTATTAGCTAACAAATTTCAATACTGGATTAAAAATATGGATTTAGAAGCGAATTTCCAATACGCATTTCTCAAAAACAAAGAAACGGAATCGGCAATCTTTTTATTGTCATCTATAATCCAATTAACTTACATCTGACCAGAAAGCATAGAAAGTACATATAGCATTTATAGACATCCAAAAAACCTTCGACTCTGTTTACGTTCCATTATTAGTGTATAAATTAAGAAAAAAGGAGCAAGTAATCAATTCACAATAGCTATATCTAAACTGTTTACAACCTATAATGTAAAAATTAAACAAGATCAATTTATTTTCCCATCAATAATATTATCACGTGGAATTCTCCAAGGCGACCCACCGTCACCAGATTTATTTAATTTTTATTTACATGAGATAGACCAAATCTTTCAAAACAGTTCAGATGGTATAGAAATTGACGACAAGACCTTTCACTATGTATTATTTGCTGATGACTTAGGGATATTTGCTCCGACCAAAATCTCCTTGCAAAGAAAAGTTAATACTGTAAATTCTTACCTTAAATCTCTCTACTTAACAATCAATAATCTTAAAACCAAAGTTATCTTTCGCAACAACAGCAATATTTCAAAAAAGGAAACAACAATCTATCTAGACAATTGCAAATAGTAAACGAAATAACATATCTAAAAGTAGTTTTCGATTGAAATCACACGTTTAAAGCTCACATCAACTATTTAAACAATTAAGTAAAACTTGCCATTGACAACCTACTATATTTATGTTCAAATTTAAAAACCACTAATTTATCTCTTCATATGAAATTATACAATTCAATCATTAATCCAATAATTTACTACGCATCACCAATCTGGGGCTTTGATTATCTGTACAAACTGGAAACTTACCATATATACTTCCTTCGACATGTTTTTCATCTAGAAAGATCAGTCCCAGGATACGCTATCCGAAACGAAACCAGTTGTATATGCTCCTTTCCTATACTTTCTTCTTAAAACGTATTATCAAATTTTATCATCGTCTAAAATTTAAAAGTGACAACAATATCTCATTTCTTCATCAAAAGCTAATTAATTATAATAAAAAAATCAAAGGCTCCTCAACTCTGGCAAACCAAGTTAAACAGCATACTAAATTCCTTTGGAGTATCCGAATTATTATTTAAAGACAATATCCTCGATTGGATAGTATGGCTACACCATGCTAATGGAATAAGCAATATCCCAATCTATAAACTCCGACCAAATTAGCCTGAACCAAAGTTCTTATCACCCTTGGTACTTGGAAATATTAAATATACCTTCTGTACAACCATATATAAGAAAGCCGATGTTAAAAGACTGATAGCACAGTTACGATTGAATAAATACTCTATTTATACTAATAATACTGCACTTATTTTGACCTATCAAGTAATCAATGTCCATGGTGCAAAGCTAAAGACTTTTCAATGGAACATCTACTTTTAAAATGTCATAATCTATCAAAATCACGTGAATCCTTCAATATTACTCAAATTCTGCAAGGAGATTCCTTTCATAATTATAAAAACAAATTAAACAATATGAATAAATTAGAACTCTATAAAATATATAATTATTTTACCAAATGTATTAAAAAATTGGCATACTAAACCAACTAGGTAAACTTGAAATAATAATCAACTGCATAACTATAAAAAAATGTGAAAAGTAACTCGTCCTTACATTATAAAAATGTTAAATATAATATTAAGTAGACTATTATAAACAAATATTCATAGTGGATATTCTGGTAACAAATATAATAATATGTAATATCTCTTTATCAAAAGCATAAAAATGTTAACTAATTAGACTTATCAAACTAAATTAGAAAAAAATAATGCTTATTATATATACTGTTGTATTATTACTACTATTAATATAAAATGTGATTTGTAATTTAATTCATTGTTAAACGTATAAAAGTAAAACTAAAATGTAACTGATTATGAAATAACTATTACAACTATTGTACTGTCATAAATTTTCAATAATTTGTATTCTACAATTTAAAATGTACTTCCCCCCAGCAACAGGGAAAATTTCCTACTGCTAAATAAAGTTTGATTTTATATTTGATGTAATAAAAACATCAATAATTAATTTTATAACAGTTGTGAAGTAAAATCTGTAACAGTTAAAATTTCAGTGAAAAATATTGGATTTTATTGATATCAATTGACACTCCAATTTGTTAGCTACGATATTGCATAGTACCGTACATTTAAAAAATCTACCTGTTTTTTCTCAAAAAATAAATAAATAATAACTAGACAACTATACAGTATCAGTTATTCCTTGTGGCGCAGAGTAATAACAAACAGTATCTCGGGCAACGACGTAACATCTAGAAAGTGGCTAAAATTTTGCAGACAAAGGAAATAAAGAAATGAAATATAATTCATTTACATGTATTCATTAGAAATTTAAATAAAATAGATTTGTCAATTTATAAAAAAGAGGGAAATGAACATTACAGTTTTAGGTTACCGTTCCTGATCACATATTAAGGATCCGTTCTTGATCATGCCAACCTAAAATGCAGTATTATGAGAAATGTAAACCGAGTAAATATATCAAAAATTGAATCCAGAGGCAACTCTGGACACAATAAAGTTGCCCGTGATTGCCTCGAGAAAGCGCCCACGGTTGCCCTAAATCGCCATGTTTGATTTTAATCAGCTTTGAAAAGAGAGTTAACATATCTAAATTTTGATATCACAAAATGCATTATTATCCACGTTTATAAAGATATAAAAAAATTTCGTATGATACTTTTAATAAATAATTCCTGAAAGAGTAAAATCTTTCAAAAACAACGATTTTTCAACTGCACAAAACACGAACGAAAAATAACAACATACGTCAATACTACGTGGCTGATAGGAACCATGACGTAACATGAAGTGCTGCCAATTTTTTATTATTTACAATATTTTACGTCCAGTTTTACCTGCTGTCCAAAAATATTCCTGTTTATCCTAATTGTTGATTAATTTATTTTAAATATTATTTGTTGTGAAATAATTTATATATTGTAATCACAGGAAAGTATTTCAATAGTTCAAATAAAATTTATAATACAATATTTGTAGATTTTATTGAATTATCTGAATTTTTAAAATTAATGTCGGTAGTTCTACTAGACATTACGCATGCAAAGTAATTATTTTTAAGATTTAAAAATAAAATTATTTTTCAGTTAAAAAAATTAAATTAAAGTATTAATAAGAAAAAGTAATAGCTCTTACAAGAAAAATTGTTCATTGTACACGCAGGTTATTAAAAATCGTTTTTCTAACAAAAGTTTTTTAATATCGATTAGTTTCATCTCACTTTTTATAATGAAGCCACTTTCAATAAGTTTGTTGTTCACACGAAAATATTCTTCACTTAATAAACTATTTGTGAAAATAGTATGAAGTTCAACTTAATAGAAATCAATCTTCTTCAATAGAATCAATCTTCAAATAAATCAATCTTCAATAGAAATCAATCAAAACTTCTCAGAACATTGTAAGAAGTCGATAATTGTTTATTGCTTTTTAAATTTCACAATTATGAAATTCTTCTTAAATTTTCTTATAATTGTATTTATTAATTTCTAATCCAAATTTCTTTGGATTAGAAATTAAATTCGAATTAATAGAAATTCCAAATTAAATTCATAAATTGTTATTTCACACTTTTATAAGAATCAAACTAATTAAAATTTTTGTGTTAAAAAGAGTATTACTATAGAAATACTGAAAGTAGAATTAACGACTAATTATTTTATAAGAGGTGACATCTAATCGATTTTTACTTAAACTTTTCACGTTATAACTATATTAATTATTTCATTAAGTTTATCAATAAATATTGTCAAATTAAACACTAAATTTCATTTCTATTTCTCACATTTATGCCAAAGAAAAAAAAACGAAAATATATATTTATATTTGTTTTAATAAGTAATAAATATAATATATATATATTTTTATCTGTATTCGAGTTATAAATAGGTTTAAGTATATTTGATGGTTTCTTTCCTATCGTGTCAACAATAACTCATCAAAATGAAGTTTTAAGATGAAGTCGTTAAGATTAACGATGCAAACAGAACGGAGCTCCTCCCATGAAGAAATCTCGGGAGTCGGGCGTTTACAGTATATACAGTAAGTACATTGAATGCCACGCCCTACGAAAAGGTGAATAAGGAACTGAGCATGGAGTGATGTTTGATTTTCTACGTGTTGATATACCGATAGACAGAAAGAACGTCAGGTATTTTACAAGATGAAATTCATTTGTTGATTGATGATTATGTGCAAAGAAATGTTTTTTTTTCTTTCTTATTTTATAAACTGGTTTATTTAAATCAGTTTTTGAACAGTACAGTTACCATTATAAATTTTTAAACCTTGTATATTTAATTCTGATTGGTGTACAAGCCTAATATTTAATATTTGAATTTGTTATAAATATTGGAATATAGAAAAACTATAAAATTATATTTATGAGATTTTAATTTTGAGGATTATAATAATTATCATCATTTTGACCTATTTAATGACTTCTTTGTAAATTATGGATTATTTATGCGACCGAAAATGATTAAAATTACTTTATTAATAATCATATTTACATTTCACACATTAACTCTACTAATTATACACATTTTATGTAACAAATATAAGCGATTTCTTAGAAAATGAATACTTTAATACAACTTATGGATTAATTTGATGAGTATATATTTTATACACACCCTTAAAATTTACTCCATTCTGATTAGATAATAAGCGGATATATAAAATAAGCTAAATCGTAGCGGATTATATAAAATAAACTAAAATTTGTAAAAATTGAACTCTGAAATTTCAGGTAATCTATAAGAACAAATTTCAAGAATGATTTCGAATCAATCTGGGTCTAATAAAGGCATATCTACACTATTATTAGATCATATATTACATTAATGTTACTTCTTATATTTCTGCAATTTGATGGAAAAGATAACATAAGAGAGCTTTAGTAACTGCCAATGCAGATCATATTATCATCAACATTTGCTTTACTATTTTATTGATTACCCTATCAAGTTTATCTTATAGGGAATGATTGGAATCTCTGAACAAACTATAATCTTAATATTTAAGAGAGCAACATAGTAATTCACAAAGCTAATATTTTCAAATTAATTATCTACATTTTTAAAATTTAATTTTCATTCGTAACTATAAATGTACATTAATCAATAAGTTAATAGCCGGTTGATTAATTAACCAAATAACTAAATTACTGTATAACTAAAATGTGCACATTGTAGTAAATTGTTATGCTAATACTTATTTTAATTTGCGATAACTATAACATAAATTATTTAGATACACAAAAAGTAGATAATTGTACAAATTAATAAATATTTAAAAATATAAAATAAAATCCAAATGATTAAACAGAGTGGAAAATGCAGTCTTTGAGTGTTTTTAATGGAATAAAAAAACATTACATTTAGCACCATCCATAATAGTAGAAAAGCAAACTTTCAGCAGACTTAATGGATAGCAGATAACAACCTTTAAAGGTTATTTTTTTGTCCTTTTCCGTCATTAAGGCGGGTGTAATGAATGAAAATGCTCTACGCAAGTCATTTACAGATGGAAATTTTTATCTTGACACATGCTTAGATATAAAGAATGAAAAACATTAAATAAAAATAAAATATGTAAATTAAAACATTATTACTATAGCTTTGAACTTTATCATTCCTCAAGAATACATTCATGAAATGTTATAAAGAAGAAAAATGTTTATAAAGATAAATTTGATTTATTTCTGAAATATTTAAATGATAAATCTAAAATCGATTAATTATTGCAATTTATTATCAAATTACATTTAATTGAATCAGATTTTTTTTATTCTAAGATTTAATCTAAACTAAGAGAAGCGAGAACATTTTAAAGCTAAAAATCAATATTGCTGACAAATTTAGAAAGAAACTAGTTGAATGATCATTTGTAACGGACTTTGAAAATTGATAATATACAAACATTACACCGTATCGCATTTCTTATCTTAATTTTGATGTATTGACTTTAATATTTGTTTAATCATTAAACAATAAGAGACTGTATATACATTAAAGAACTTATTTCTATTTTCTGTTTAAATTGTTAACATAATTTAATATATTTTACTTTTAAAAATACAGAAACTGTTTTCTGAATTAATAAAGAGCGCATCTCACATCATACTGTCGCGTCATCCACAATCCAACCGCATCCAAAATCTTTGTATACCGCATCATTTTCTCAAGTGTGACCAAGATTAATGATCCAATATATCCTCCAAACGATCCCTCAACATCCAGTAAATCAATAGGTCCTATTCTATAGAGTTCTACTAAAAATCGAGCCCTCTCAATTTAAACTTTCGAACTTTGATATTTCGGAATGGAAGTTTGAAGGTTCCTAGATTTATCTAAATTAAAAGTGACACGAAACATCTATATTTCTAAATTATTTGGCTATCTGTCTGTTTAGAAATATTGTCATTATCTCCGTTATCATTATACACATCAAGATATTTATTATTAAAACTACTATATTTTTAAAGTATATTTAATAATCTAATTGATTCTTTTATCAAATATGAACTAAAACAATAAAAATTTTAATTAAAGCAGAATATACTTTTTTATAATAGAAATGTAATAAAATGATAAATACTTTTTCATGCATTAACGTTGAAATGTTTTTACGATGAAATATGCCTCCAGATATATTTTGTTTTTCGTTTGTATCGAATTAACTTTCTTTTTTGTTAACAACATACTAAAATACATATTGTAACATGATATTTTAAAGAAAAATTTATTTTTAAATGTCATAGCTTTAATATCCTATTTTCTACTATTTTTCTATTATTAAATTCAGGCTATTATATCAGAGAATAACAGTTTCGAATTAAAACAAGATAATTCTTTTAAAACTGAACACATAACGTTCAATTTTAAATAGACACTTTACTAAAGTATGGTTTATATTAAATTAATTTTTAAAATATAGATTAAATTATAGCATATAAATCAGAGAGTGATTTAATGCAAAACTACAAGACTATATATACTTTTATAGTTAATGTTTAATTACATGTAAATTTTAGATAACTCATAGTGTCTTTTTTTAAGATATTCAAAATGTTATAAATAAAATTTCATTAAAAATCATTTAAATTTTATATAAATATAATAATACATCTCTAAAAATATTGAATTTTAACTCATTCTATATATTTTATATGAAGTAACTCAAAAAAATAATTACTTTAAACATTAAGATTTAATCATTACATTGCAATTCTATATAATTGATATAAATTTATGTGTTTTGATGTAGAATAATAAACGGAATAACATGCAACATATTTAAAAATATAACTTGAATTAAAGAATTTCCAAAATCTTTTATGAAAAAATCTAAGCTATTAGGAAAATATTATAAATAACAAGTCAAAACTTTGCATATTAATTATAGATTTTATTTCTAGTAACATACGAGTATAATCAATAAAGGAATCGATCAGATTGAGCATATCTTAGGAAAATTCACAAAGTTGGCAAGTATTGTAAATATATTATCATGATTTCTGTTTTAAAAACAACAGATTTTTCTTTAGTTTATTCTGGAATAAATCAACTAGTTTATTCAAATTGCCATCGTTTTTTTCCCCTTGACTTTTTGGTCCTCTATTTTCGATCGTTATTGTGATGTTCCGCTGAAAATGCATTCTGTATAATCATTGTTGGGTAACTTTATCTTGAACTGAAAGACCATGGCAAGACTTTTTGATCGTAAAATCTACTTAAATGAACCTTGTTTACTTGTAATGCACTTCGTTACAGTTCAATTTCGATGGACAACATCTGCTTCTCAAAATAGATTCTATTCTTTACAAATTTGATCCAAGCTAACTTAATTGTGCTTTTACAACCTAAGTTTTAACTTAATTTTTCGTTTAAGTTTTCTTTCGTATATGCTAAGATGTCTTGTTATTATATTTTATGACTCCAAATACACTTAAATAAATAAAAAATATTTTTAATGCCTTTTTTTCATCATACATTAACATTGGATTACATTAAATTAAATATATCCGAATCTATATAAATATATAAAAAGTTGACTTTAAAAAAATTATTTGACAATGTTTACGATATACGCTGCAATATATTTTGTATAAAACTTAAATTTTTAATGTTTAATAGAAACGAAGTATAAAATGTGATTGGTGATGATTATTGTTTTAATTTTTAATTTAAAATGCGTATACAATAAACTTGTCTAAAACGGACACTGTATAAACAGAACTTAAATGGAAAATAAATTTCAGAACTGAACTATTTTCGATGTAAAATATTAATACAAGTATAAGCCGAAAAGAAGCAAAATAAGGCTTTTTATATATTAATTGCATAATATAACCTGTATAAAGCGGAAGTTTTTGGCATTGTCGTACTTATATTCTATATCATAATTAAATGACACTGCAAGCGTTTTTACACAGTTTTTCACCTATATACCACATACAAGTTTCGGTGTTTACAACAAATTTTTTAAAATATAAAACACTTACATTGGAGGAGAAACAATTCTAAATATGAAATGTAAAAGTTTTTCAATTTTTCTATATTAATTAAAATATAATAAAACTCTTTAAGACGAAAATTTATCAAAACGAAAATGTCTAACCGGTACTGTGGTTGTTCCGTTTTAAACAGGTTTTACTATAAGTTACGTTTAATAATTACGTTGTACATGATATTATGATATTTGATTGATTATCACTCGACAAGTTTTTTTTTTATAACTCTATGGCTTGTTTCAATCAATAAGAACATGTTGTTCGAACATGATACCTTAACTTTAGTAAGTGTATTGATTAGAAGAATCGATTATATTTGTTTTTTCTTGTAATCGTTTTTTTCAGAAACAGAACAATTATTTGTAACATATCGTTATTAAATTTATTATATAAAACATACTTTTATATAACTTTTATTATATATGTCGATAAAAAATATTATATTAAAAAGATATTTTTAGTAATAAGACATAGAAACCTTTGAAAGAAGTATAATGAAAGATTCGAATAATAATAAATAAAAAATTAGCCAGGACTGATGCTAAACGTTTTTGTTTTTATTTAAAATTTTTTTATAACATATTAAATTTAAATATTAGGTTTACAAATATATTAAAACATAATTATAAAAATTTAACAACGAAGAAAATAATATTTTTAACCATTTCTATTACTTTTATGGGGTTTATTATACTTCAAAGTAACTTCAAAATCTGTCCAAACTGTTGATTATACAGTAAACTGGGCATTAAATTTCTGTATTTAATTTATAAGTATTAATGACAATAAATAAGATACTAATGAATACTATGATATGCTTCTTGTCTAGTCTTCTGAATGGCTTATGAGCACTAAGATTGGCTTTACTTTACCGCTAGATAATAATGTAATAAGTCTAGCGGTAAAGTAAAGCCAATCTTAGTGCTCACAAGCCAAACAATAAATAAGATATTTACACTGTTTCTTAAATTTAAATTTAAAAATAAATCGAACGAGCAATTTTTTATTGTGACATCGTCACAATGCCGGGCTGCAATTTTTAATCATATTTTTAAGTTATTTAATTTAAAATATATGCTCTCCACCTCAAATTAGTATTTTTTCCTGCTGTACATCTCAAATTAGTATTTTTTCCTGCTTTTACTGTTAGCAATAAACTCGTGCTGATCTAACTCCTTTCAGGAGAAACTTTTTCAATGGAAATGACATCACGTATCTTACAAACTGGAGGTTTATGTATAATTAATCGGGACCTCCTGTCCCAAATATTTCCATACCTGGTCTCAATTGTTATCTATTTAACTCTGTTCTCGAGATTAAGGAAGGACAGACAGACATCAGACGAACGACAGTGGTAATTTATAGTCTACAATTTTTTAAATTTGCAGCCCAAATATTCATCTAAATAGGGAACTAAAGACAAGTCATAAACGTTAAATCAGTAGATAATTTTATTATTCTTTCATTAGTTGAAATTTTATTTTTACAATTTAAAACTTTCTGAATAAGTAGTAGTCTACCTCTTAATTCTAAAATATTTATTTTTTATTTTTTTTTTATTTTATAACAAATACTTTCTGAGGTAAAACATTATAAACCAGCAAGTCTCAATTCACACGTGTCATATGAGTATTTTTTAATATTTTTTTTTCGGTGAAAGGAGTTCAAAACTGTCAAACAACTTGGCAGAACCCAATTCCAGATCCCAAGAGTTTTGATAACTTTGGTGAAATGCAATCAGTTGAGGTCTAAAAGCAAGCCACTAAAATGCCAAGGGAAAATATTGCCTGATTTTCACTTATAGAAAAAACTCTGTACATGAAAATAATGTAAACTTTTATTTTAATAAAAAAATTATTATTTTTAATTTACAAATCATTATTTACGTTAAATGAAAAAGATATATTTATTGTTTTTTATGCAAAAACTATAAGTTAAATGGTTAAAATAAACTTTATAAATTGAATCATATTAACATACAAAACAAAATTTTATAGAATTATTTATTTTTTTTATTCGAAGGATTATTATTATTATTGTTATATTCACTTACTATATGAATTATCAGAGTTCATAATGGCCATTGAAATTTTCAGCCATATTACTCAAAAGATGCTATTGATTATCTACGATCTTTATAAATTTATGGATAATGCGACATGTTTCAAGGATGGATGCTTTTTGAAGAGCGTGTTCTATTGATAGATGAAGGTTAAGATATTGGACGTGGTTATTTTAGATTTGCCGATAGAAGCATGTTACAGGACAAGAATGGTAGCTGCAATATTAATTGCCTCCTGAACTCCATCCGAAAATAATGAATGCTTTCGCAAATGTATTATTTCATGTATTAATTATATAGTAAATAANTAAGATATATTGATTCTTTCGGGAAATAATTATAGTTATTATTAATGAAGAGTTATTTCGGTGAAAAACTTTCTTCATCAAAATAATCAGATTGGTAAATTCTGCTAGAAATATTAAATTTCTACATGTTTTCCACCATTTTATTATACACATAGAGAATATAAAAATAATACTAAAGCATTATTGCTTGAAATATACTAAAACTTTGTCCAAAACAAAACTTGAATAAAACTGAAATCTGCAAAAAACAGAAAAGTAATCAGTATCGTGCGATTCCAGCTTACACAGGTTTTACTGTATTTTGTTATTAATCGTTTGTATTCGTTCACATTAAGAATTTGGCTAACATAATCTACTTACATTTTACGAAATTTATTTATTTATTGATACGATTAAATTCAGCGATGTCTATGACATTTCATAACTTTCCTCCTAGAAATTAACTAGACACAATTACACACTTCCCCATTGTGTTAACGATCATTCTTAGTACACGCAAAATAAATAGTTACTAATATCCAATAACTGTAAAATCAAATAAAATATATAAAATTCACTTTAACCTGCAAATTATTTTTTTTAATTTGGGAGAAATGAATTAAAAATATTTTAATGAAACATCGTTTAAAATATAACATAAATACCAACGATATACTTTATTTTTATTTTTAAAATTTTGCAAAATAATTGAAAAAATGCAAATATTAATAATTATTTTTCCATTATTCTGAAATAAATATGTAATTATAAGTTTCATAATTCAATTAAATCTATATAAATCAAAATTTAAAATACTTTAAAAAGAGTGAAATACTCTACAGCATTATCTAATATATTTAGACTGTATATAGCATATGCATACTATGCAATATATATCAAGATTGATATAATCTCGCTGTGATCACTTCATTTTTCTAAATATTTCATAAATTATTATTATAATAGCATCGCAATTATTACAATAATAATGATTTTTTATTAAATAAAGATACTGCAAAATTTAATTTATGAAATTTTATACTCGAATATAGCTTATAAATATTCATTTAACAAAAACAGCGCAAAATACTTGAAGCAATTTATTTATTTTTCTTCAAATTATTTTTGTGTAACAATAGCTTTAAGAAAAATTGTAGTTTTTTTTTTTCAATTAGCTGAATAGCTGCAATCAATTAAAAAAAATCAATTGTTTCGACTATTCACAGTACAAAAGAACAATTTGGTATCGACCGTAGACAATTAGATAATCAAAGTCATATAAGACAGCTCTTAAGAAGATAATAGATGCACGATCAGCAGATATATAACATATGAACTTATTGTGTACTGTACTTCAGGAATAAACTCCAAGAAAAAAAGAAATCTGAAGATTATTTTTTGTTCTCTCACACAAACTTTGTAACTGATATACAAAACCCGATTATTCCGGATTGTTTACAGAGAGGAATTTATCTATAAAGGTAGTATAAATATCACTCTTGAGATGACCTATAAGATAGAATTCTACTATCCGCAAAATCTCCTTTACTCTATATGTTCACATGACAACGGACTTTTCCTTAGAAACGAAATATTTTCTGATATATATTCATAAAAACTTCTTACTCCCACTCTTATTAGAATATGTTTTTCAACTTTGGAGAAATATTTCGTATGCATTTTATATAAATATTTTTTTTATTATTTTCTAGCAGAAAACACTGGGAGAATTCAGGTTTGAATTTTATTCGGGTTTTCGTAATTTTTCATGAATAATATCATTTGAAGCTTTTTTTCTTCGTTCTTAAGGTTAGTCGAGTGCTGAGGCTTAAAATAACATAAAGAACATAATTTGTTCAGTTGTTGACTAATTGTATTGTACTGTACAATACTTTTACATTTTAATTAAATTTATTTGTAATCCATCGGCGCAAGAAACAAATTAATTTAAAATTTATGTTTATAGTAATGTATAATATGTAAAACAATCTGAGACTCAGTGAATATGATAATATATATTTTTTTCATATTTTATATTAAAAACTGCAGTAGTTTACATTCATTGCCTTTGATATACAGTAGAGCGTCGTTTATCCGAATCAATTGGGGACTGGAGTTGTTCGGATAACCGATTATGTACGAAAAAATATATTAACCTATCCCATGTTGAAATTTTTCTCCGTCGCGTTGAATTTTCGTCGATGTTAAGCCTAACGTAAACTTTTTAAAATAATAATTGTAGCTATTGTATCGTTAAAAATTATTTCTTTATTTTTTACAAACAAAATAAATATATTGAAAAATATAAAAACAATAAAAAATTATACTTTAAAAGTTAATCTAGTATCAAAAACGTTCGATTCAGCGGGATACACAGTCCTCAGAAAAACACAACACAAAAGGCCAGTGCTGCCAGCTAAAACACACACATCAACAAAAAAAATATTGGAGTAGTCCAAGATATAGCCAAAGATTGCAGCGCCACAGCACTAGCGAAAATTTAAATTTGCCGACTGGAATTCTTTCGGATAACCGACGTTTCGGATAAACGACGCTCTACTGTACTAACTATTAACAAGAATGTTATGTTGTGTTTGGCAAATGAATTATAACTTGGAAAGTATATATATATATATTTAATTACAAAAAATAAATATAGAGAATAGTTATAAGAAAGTCTATAAAAATATATCTATTAAAATGTTTTAAAGCCCAATTTAATCGCTTAAATTTCTGAATAGATAAGATTGAAAATGGATACTGTAATCACAATTTAGTCCTGTACAATGTTGCATTATTGTGTTTCTTTTAAATTAATTTTTACTTATTTTTCAGAAGACCCAATTAATTTGATAAATTAGTACTTTAATTAAAAAAAACATTTTGTTGTAAAAATACTGATAAGGGCTCCTGCAAGACTTTTCCGGCATTCGAACAGAAGGTTAAGGAAGCCAGGAAGGAAGTCCGATAATTTTCAATTATAATTTCCAAAAGTTAAAAAGAAATATTTTTTGGGGATAGGATGAGTTAAAAAAATACAAATGCCAATAACGGGTAAACTTTTCATTTCGTCTGACCCCAATCGAGATATGACCTCTACTCTCCTCTATCTCTCACTTGATTTACAATCGTCAAAATGTAATAGCATCAATGCCCATATATAAAAGTATTCCTATCAAGTTTGTTCTATGGAATGCTGAGATATAAAGCAAAATGCAGACCAATACGTACACACAAATGCACATATACAGAATTTTATTTTATAATTTTTTTGATGTTTTTGGAATCAGAGGCTATAAAATGTCGATAAATGCAAAATAAAAAACTTCCGGGAGGTCAGTATTTGACCGATACACGAAAATTTCTCTATGTTACTTTAAAAACCAAGAAAATAAAGTACCTATTTTGTTTTATATTTCATATTATTTATTTTCAATATTTATAAAACACTTTATTCTGTAAATATTTAGATATTTATATCAAAAGAATTAATAACACTAATTTACATCCATTTTGCGACTGTGGTGAAAAACGTGGGTTTTTTTTTTTTTTGTTAACTCCTATGCGCTGAACACGAAAATGAAGTTAAAAATTTCCTGATACGATACGTAATGTTTTCGAGTTGTGATCTTATGGAATTTAAAAATACTTGATTCAGAGACTTAATATTAAATACAGATATTTAGAGACTTAAAAGTTATTTGGTTGTTACTGGAATTTCAGAATAATTTTACCCAGAGCTGCAACAAGCTTTTCGTAGGCCCTAAGTACTTTTTAATTTTTTAAATATAATTTTTTTCTTTTATCTATTTAAATTATTTCCGGATTACAAAATAGTACAATAATTATCGTCGCTGCAATAGGAACAGAATTTAGTATCCAGCTTTCCAAATATGAACATAGCTCAGAATGCAGAGTACAGTACATGCCAATCTTAAAATCAAATTCTGAAGGAAAACGATCTTTTTCAACATTAAATTGCATTAAAAATCATTTAAGATCTAATTTGTATCAAACAAAATTATCATATTTATCTGTACTTTCCATAGAAAGTGAAATATTAAAACATTTGCCAGTTCAGAAAATTATTAAAGATTTTTCACGCAAAAGATATAGAAAAATCTACATAAAATAAACTGACTGAGCAGAAGTTTAATGTTTTATTTTAATTGCTACAACTTTTATTTTCTCAATTTTTAATTTCGTAGGCTCTAGGCATTGTTCCTAAAGTTCCAAATGGATAAGAGAGCACTGGTTTTACCAAATAGTGTACAAAAAACTTGTAGGAGAATTATTTGAAAACTACAATAAAATGGGTTGTAAAATGTCCTTTAAATTTCACTTTTTACATTTTCATTTAATTTTTTTCCCTGAAAATTTGGATGCCGTTAGTGATAAGCGAGGGAAGAGGTTCTACCAAAATATCCTAATAATGGAACAATGATATCAAGGTAGGTAAGATTCTGGAATGATGGGAGACTTTCTGGTTTCTTATGAGAAAAAGTGATATGAAATATAAACGAAAATCAGCATTTGCAAAATGTTATTGACGGTAGATTGAGCATAAATGTAATTTCATATACATTTTTGTAAATAAAACAATTTTTCGGTTTGAATATAAGTTGAATTTCTCTCTTATTTTTATCTATGTTTACAATAAATAAAAATTAGATTCGAGAACTCGAAATATATAAGTGCTGGAAAATTATACTTGTTATATTGGTAAAAAGAATGCTTTATGGACCCTTATACATCCACTATAATAATAGTCGCATACATTTTTTTATTTGTTGAATAGTGTAATTATCCTTATTTTCATAGGATTTAATATTGCATAATTACTAAAAAATTACTTTGTAATTATTCATATTATATACTGATATTATTAAAGTAAACACACGGTAACACAACAATATGATAATTTTAGTACATGCTGCTCTTTGAGTAACATAGAAAATGAAAATATTATTTTAAAAGCCCATTAATATATTGTTATAAAAATTTTTATATTGAAAAAAGTTAAGTGATTGTACATCAATTACGTTTTTTTACAAAAATATTAAAAACTTTTCACAAGACAAAAGCAAGAATTAAGTAAAATACATTATGAACTGCTGTCCTTTGTTCATTAATCACTGTCAATCTCATATTGTCACTTAAAATTTCTAAACAAGTAAAATCACTTTTACTGAGTAAAATGTCATAAAAATTCGAACAATCATTATGAATTATATTATGTAAGTATTTTTGAAGGAGTTAAAATTAGCAATCACTATTTTTTATAACAATTTTAAATTGTTTAAAATACATGTGAAATATTTTTTTAAACATGTGAAAATAATTATTTTAAAAAACTTTAAAAAATTCATTTTTAGAGTTGCTGAAATTATTTTCGTCCATAAGATGATGCTGGAATATATCATAAATTAAATTTACAATGGGGGATAACTATTTTCTATATTTTTCACTTAACTTCTGTCATTTTTTAAAGTCTTATTTTAATTAAATTAAATATAGTTGAATTTCATTAAAACGAAAATTATAAATGAGATATTTTTAATAAAGACAAATGTGTATTTCGTTTTTAATTAAAAAATATTAAAAAACGAGATAAGTAATATCTTGGAACGTGGATTGTTGTTTATATTCTTTTGTAAAGAGATTATTATCAAAATTCATTCATCTGGTACTTGATTATAATAATAATGAAGCGTAAAAGAAGATATAAATAATTTTATACATAAGAATTATAGAATAATTTTAAATATTTAGGTTTTCAATTTTAGAAAAATTTAATCTGAATAAATTACTTCTTTATATAATTTGATTTATTATAATAAAGACTCCAATAAATAATTGAATTAATCACAATTTTTGTTGCTTTTTCCGTATTTAATATTAAATTATTAAAAAAAACTCTTCCTTGATTTGATTTTTGTTTTATAAATAAACTTTTTCTTAATCTAATAACGCAATTTTTTAGTTAATTTTTAAACGTTCATTTCAATTTGAAGATTACTTGCTAATTTGTTTAACAACTAAACTCCTGATTATCGTAAGAGATTAGCTTAAGATATATATATTATAAATGTTTAATAAGTTTATAAAATATATTATATTTTAATTTAAACTTGAAAAGTTTTGATAAATAAAGTGAAATACATAAATAAAATTTTAAAAAACTGTATGTCAGATTTAATTAAAACACTTGTCTTAACATATATTTTTAATGCAAAAATTTTATACATATTGTCAATCTTGTAGTCCTATGATATCGAGTTCATAAAGTTAAAAGTTGTTTACCTAAAAATTAAACAGAAAAGAAAACAAAGAAGTTGTATCCACACTAGAAAATTGCATGGGTATCATAACTTTTATACAAGATAGTTTTTCTCAGATTGTTCTCTGATATCATTCCTAGAGGAGACATTGGAAAGCAGATTTAAAGTATATTTTATTGGAATAACTCAGAAATGGAGTACACCAAGTGGACTACAAAGATTTGATTTCCAAGTTGTATAAAACATTCAACTTACAATATATTGTGAAAATATAAGCTATTTTTTAAATTTAGAAAAGTTTTTCGAGATTCAATATTCCCATTTATGTAATTGTTTATATCTTATTTATAGAAACATAACACTCATAAAAACTGCAAGAAAATACTAAATATTTAATGCTTGAATACATTAAACGTTCAATTTTTTTATAATATTTTATTATCATAATTTATTTTCATAATTATCAACTTAAAAATCCTTTACAGATAATAAAAACGGATGTAATTTAATGATAATAATAATAAATATTATTAAAT